>NW_009193293.1:0-22194 GCF_000690835.1 Fulmarus glacialis
TCTTTTCCAACCTTAATGATTGTATGATTGTATGATTAATGACACCCTGCTAGAATTTCCCCACTTGCTGCCTTGCACCTTGCATGCTTTTATAGCCTGTAGCTTGGTGCATGGTCACCTCCCAAGCTGAAAAGGCCTGGTAAATTAGTGATGTCATCATAGAGGTTTGTTCACTCAATTCAAAACTGTGGGCAAAATGGAAGCTTGCCTGACGCTTGCCTTCTAGAGTTCTTTCCTTCGGGAGTGACTGTCTGTTTTAAGGTATTGCCTTTCTCTTTTCCTTCCTATTTTCCCTCAAAAAAGCAATGCTATGTTTGATGATTTTTTTTTTTTAAAACACACATAAGATGTGCCATCAGATCAATAGCACAAAGGAAGCATGTAGGAATAGTCATGAGGAGTCTTTATACAACTGAAATCATCTTTATCTGCCCTCACTGCCTAGGAGGCTTTATTTTTCCCTTAGGTTCCTCTCTTTCCTTGCATCTCAAACCTGCATCTTTCAGTGCAGAAGTGGTCAGGACATCTGACAGAGGCTGTAACACTCACAGTTACTGAAGTGGTAGCTGTGGAAGGGAGGCTGCCCCTGCAGCAGTAGTACTCCAGCAGCCAGCACAGAATGCTTTGGAAACCAGGGGAAGTCTGGCAACCCAATTTCACTGCACAGCATCATAGGCACACCTGCATGACATGTCCTGAAAAGGATACACAACACTCAAACTGAGCTACAGGCTCCCAGTCCCTTACTGTCACCCCTAGAAACTCGTCATCTCAGTCTCTCCTTTTAAAGGGTGCACGCTTTACCATGTTCCAGCCATGGGGAGGGAGGGAAAATTCATAGCCAAAATCATGGCTGTGTCTGCTCCCTTTCAAGTTCAAAATGACTGCACCTCTGAGCCCCATCCCAGTCTTCTCCAGCACTTAACTCCCAGCATTCCACCTTGATGGGCAAAACCCAGAGAGAGAGAGGCTGTTGAGTCCTCTTTCTTCTTTCCACTTCTTTGTAGGGGAAAGTCAGAATTGGTGCTTACATGCCATTTGCTTAGAGATCAGCTTCCTTGCCCAGTTTGCTAATTTGCCTGCCACTTCTTCACTGTGCCACCACAGTGGTAGGGGTCTTGGCTTCCCTAGGGCTTGCATCCATCTGTACTCTGAGGATCTGCTTAAAACTGACCCAGAGATGAAATAACCATTAGGATGCCATCGACCCCATTTTATGAATTCACTAAGTGCTGTGAATAAAGATATAGATTTTATTGTCAGACTGCACAAACAGGGCCCTCCCTGAGATATTGGAATTGATGCTGGCTGAATCTGAAATGGCTGGAGAAATAAGCAAGCATAGAAAGCATCTGGCATTTGTTTCAGATATGTGAGAGGAGACCCTGGTGATAAATCATGTGTTGAAACAAATGAGAGTTAGCAAAAGCCAACAAATCAGCTCTGATTTGTCTTCCAGGGGACAATATAGATCTTCTGTGATTCTTAAGGGGCCCAGAGGGTCTTTCTCTTGATTTTCTTATCTCCACCATAATAGCTCCCCATTGCTCCTTGTCCTGAGGGACATATTTTGTGTAGAACAGATACATGTAAAAGGAAAGGTGGTGAAGCATTGAATACAATAAACTTAAAGAATAAAGAGGAGAGCATGGATAAAAGTTGAAATCACCGAGAAGAATAGTGTAAGATATAAAGTCACACACTAAAGTCAACTGTTCAAAACGAGGGAAGTCTTGCGAATGACTGACAAATACAGGCTGTCTATGACCCACCAGTGTGAGAGGAATAAAGAGCTGTGAACTCAAGATGTATTGAGGCAAGGTTAACACCAAGGACTACAGCTTGGCAGAGTGTCCAGTTCTCGTTAGCCATGATGAGGATGGATTAATTTAAATTAGAATAGGCACAGAAACAGATTGCTAAAACACAAGGGGAACACTGAAGCCTTCCCCTGGATAAGACAGGAATCAAGCTTGGCTTATTTAGCTCTTATTTAGGGCTGACAGAGAATGTGATGGCTGCCTAGCAATACATCATGTGGATAAACATTGTAGGAAAGGAGACTACTGTCCGCCTAAACTAAAGGATGTCAATACAAGACCAAACAGATTTAGAGGATGGTCCCTAGTCAACAGTGTGATGGGGGAAAGGAAAAAAACTCAACAAAGTTGGTACTCAATCATTCAGTCTATAAATGGGAATTATAGCCTGGTTGCCAGTGATGGATGCAGCCTAGATTAAATAATCCAAGTGGCTCCTTCCTGTCCAACTTCCTCTCTGCTAAGAAAATCAAAGAGAAACAGATGAGACTCCCTCTGCTCCTCATGCAATATCAGCTAGTTGCTAGTTCCTTCAGCTCCTTCTACAACAGTGCAAACCACGTGTGCCCACAGCCTTTCTGCAAGACCCCCAAACTTTGGTTTCTTACAAAAGTTTGATACAAACCTTTCTGGCCTGGAGAGTTGGGGAAAAGTCAAAGAACAAATGAGGTCCCATGGGTCTAATAAAATGCACTGGGATAAGCATTCTTTGTTTCAAGGAGTGTGTATCAGAGCTGATTAGGCACCAACTTTAAAATAATGAAAATGAGTAAGAGTACCATGTAAATCCAATGCACCATGATTTGTAGAGCCAACTCACACATTTGTTTGTTTGTGTTACAAACAGTTATCTTCAAAAACTCAGTTTTGTTATCTTCAGTTATCTTCCAAAACTGAAGATACTGGTGAAGGCCAAGAATGTCTGTAAGTTCAGCATAGATATTTCTCAGACAACAAGAAAACAACTTAAGAAATGTGGCCATCCCAATTCAATATGCTTTAAAATTATTTAACCATCAATTCCAAGACCAGAGAGAGTCACACCATACAAATTGAGCTACCAGGCAAACAAGACTAAGTTAAACCATTTAAGAGGTCAATTCCTATACTTTGTCCTTCCCAATACAATAAGCAATAGATATTTGATCAATTCTATAGCCAAGAAGGGGATTTTTTTTTTAATAACTATTAGGCCGTTTTCTCCTCTTCTTTATTCCACTTCCATGCAAATGTAAGTCTGCTGCTGTTTGTAAGGTAACTCCTGACTTGAACAAGAGAACCACATATAATATTTCTAACGGAGTAGCCCAGCTAGCTGCAATATTTACAGGTTTTCCTGCCTCAGCGTGGGATGATCTGGCATTTTGATGAATGGATTTTTAAAAGGTAGCCTAGTTGCTCTAGTTCATCTATAATTGCCTCTGGTGAAACTCTGAGAAGTAACACTGTATCACAGCACCTGGAAAATCACAACCAAATTTCTATGTCTTCAGTGAGAGCCAACCTAGAGAAGCCACTTTTTCTAGCTGGGACAGAAATGGTTTTCTAATGGACTGATTTCCATTAGGACCTTGATTTCCATTGCTATGCTTACTGCTTGCATAACCATTAGCACTTGACACAGAAGAGTAATGGGGTCATCATGTTGTATAAATATGCCAGAAAAGCATGGTCTCCTGCCTCAAAGAATGTGCAGTCAAAGAATGGAATAAACAAGAGGATTTTCATTTTTGAGGCACAGTTAACATTCTTTTTTCCTGACTCATTTGTCAAAAAATAAGTATGGACCATCCGAATTTCAGAAGGAGAGCTTTGCATGCACACTAATCATGAAAGGATAAAGATTGTGTTTTCTAAAAATCACCTATGGGCTTTAGGAACACTATCTAATCTGTATCTCCCAAACAGCTGCAAAATCTTGAGAGGCCCAAGAGCTGTAAGGGTCCTGTCCTCTTTTATTACAGTTCAGTTGATGTGGATACTCTGGTGAAAAAAAAAGCATAACCGTGAATCATTATCCTCAAAGTGGGTCTCTCTTTCTTTGGTGAAGTCTCTCTTGTGACCCTCTCCAGATAAACACAGCACTCTCTGGACTTTACTTCTTGAATTCTGACTGCTCTTTCCCACCTTGAAGACTGAAACTAGGCATCATGACTGGGTACTTCTAAAAAGAGGGAAGTTTTAAGTGCACATGGCATTGTAAGAACTCTGAGAAGGAAACCGTCTTTTACAGGGATTTATTTAGGGTTGATAGCAGGAGGGTGAAGTGCTGTGATTGGGAAGACTAGCTTCTGCAATGTTGATTCAGATGGATGCTCACAACACTTCTGCCATAGTAAAGGAATGTGCTTCGCATGGAGCACAGTCAAAGGGTTAACTAAATGGCTTTCAGCAGAGTAAGAAAAACTGAATTTTAAAATGGCTGAGAATTTGTGGTCTACATTCCTCAGCATGGGGAGGGAAGACAGGAAGGAGCAGTGCTAAGGAAGAGAGAGTCCTTGAGAGCTGGGACTCCTGCTGCCACCAGCACCAGTGACTACTCAGTTTGCTGGACCAGGTCTGCCTGTGGCCATCATTATTGACCCTCCCAAAAATGGCACACACTGCTCTTGGGGAAATCTCTGGCAGAGATCAGTAGGATCCTCCAGTAGCACCAGAAAAGGTTTTGTCCAATTTCAGTCAGGTGTGAAAGCAATAGCAGTCTTCAGACGTGTTGCCTTCCATTAAATTTTGTGAGAATGGGCAACTGGGCAGAGGAAGGAACAATGGTTACCAGAAAGCTAATAATAACATCATCCACTCCAGGAGTCCAAGCTCCATGCACAAGGAAGAGACATAAGGAATTTCCTAGCTTTGCTGAAATCTGCTACCGAGGCTGACATATAAGACAGCAGAGAATTCAAGTAGAATCCCACAGGCTTGTAAGAAATTTGGCATCATTCATTCTGGTGCTGATAGAAGTAGTCAGTTTTGTCTTTGTCAAGGCAGATATTCTCTCAGCCCTGGGAGCTGGGCTTTTCAGAAACATCATTCACTCTTGTGGTACTTGCATTAAAATGGACAGCACAGTTTTCAATGATTCTGTATGATCTTTACCTATACAATGCCAGGCAGGCAAAACCAATAAGGTACACAGTCCTTTTCTTGGCACAAAACATTTCTCAAGGACGTGGCAAATCTAAAAATCTACACACTTGTGCAAGTGAGTCTTTTTTTCCTCTTCCCACTAGGACTTTCCTTTTCATCAAATACAATCCCCAGATACCTTCATTACTCAGAGAACTCCAATTTATTTTGTTTGGGTTTTACTTTAAAAAAATGTATCCCTCTCTGACCAAGCATGAAACAAAACCAAAGAAAAAAATGCAAGAAGCAAATTCATAAGAAGTAGCAATTAAATTAGCTTGTAAAGCCCCAGAAATGTCCAAACCTTGTAGCATCCTCCAGCAAATATATGATCACTAACTCTCTTTTGTGTCATGTTTAAGCTGCATGTCTTCATGCCAGCTCAGGCTCTTCTCACCTCCAGTATAGTGTGGAAAGGCAAATGTACACACAAGCAAGCTGTGCAAACCTTGTCAGCATACGCATCAGTGCTCACAACCCTCACAGGCACAAGGTGTCCTTTGTACCCTATGCAACTTGCTTTCCAAAACCTCATCAGTTATCCTGTAAATCTGTCAACGGTGCTTGCTCCAGAACATACCCCCATCTGTATTCCCTTCTCTGTTAAACACACATTTTTGCATGTGTTCCCCTTATTCTGGAATGACAATTGGCTTGAACAGAAAATTAAAATTTACTTACAGATATTTTCCAGGTTTAAAAATAGCACACAGGCAGCTACCCATGTCCAACAATGAGGTTTTGTGGTCTGATATTATTGACCTGGAGTCACTGGTGTAGCACAGAATAGTTACGAAATTTTTGGCAGTAGTGAAATGTTTACCAATTTTAGCCCAAGAGATTTCTAATGAAAAATTCATACTAAGTGTACTTCTTCTTATTTTCTGTCTTTGTGTTCTTTTAAAAGGCATGTTTTGTGCTTGATGTTGGAATCCCATATAATGTCTATCCTTTGGGTGGTCATTACCCTTGCCTGTTCACTACCTTCTCCCATTGGGTTCATTTTCTTGTACCATGTATGACTAGATTTTTCATTATATTTATGCATTAGTATAGCAGTCATCTTCAGGCTACTGAATTTCAAGATTTGAATAGTATTATTAAGTTATAAGTCTTAATTAAAAATGATTGCTTTGTGTGCTGTCCTGGACGTTTGCTTACAATCCCAGATGTTTTAAATATGAAATACATAAGCTTGATGGAGAGTCTAAATTTCCTTAAATTTCCAAATGTACAGACTGGGTGCTGGTCATGCTGACTTTGTCTTAGGGACCATAGATCAATCCAGTCTGATCTCCCTTTAATAAAAAAATGGGAAGACTTTAAAGTGATTGAGACACAACCTTGAAATTTTTAGGACCTTGGAGGAATGGTACATTGACTAAGGGTGTCAAGGGAAGCCTGGGAATCTAGGTTTCAATGACTGACTGAATGCAGCACAGAGGTGGGTAGGAGACTGGTGTGTAATTAAGGAGAGGGAAATGGGAGTTTTCCCAGGAATGGCAGACTTCTTCTGTTGTCCTTTGGGGAGCAGGAGCTGGGATTGGGAATCGACAGTGCAAAACTTGCCTGTTCTGTGGGAAGTACTTAGGGAAGGACAGAACTGTTTATAATGTTAAATTAAATTGTTCTCCAAAACCTTGTTCCGCCAGAAGTCTATGTGGTGCTCAAAGATTTCCCCTTCTGCTATTAGACATGGTCTGTTCTCTGCTCATCTGAGGGCTCTCTGAAACAGATGGTAAGTCCCAGCGTGCCATGTAAAATTAGAGAGGAAAACTGTCTCTAGAAAAGAATGTACAAAGAAGGGAGAAAGGTCTTTGTTAATGCTGTTGTCCTCCTTCTTTTTATTATAAATCTGCATAGGCTTTTGGGGGGAGGAGACAGAGTTACACTGCTCTGCATTTCTGATGAGGTGGAGGGCTAAGGAGTAGTTTGACTCTGGGATCTGATAATGCCAAGGATGTACCTTTCTGGAGTGGTACTTGGCTCTGAACCAAGAGCAGCTCTACTCACACATAAAGCACAGCGTTTGCTGGACACTGCTGCTAGGGTTGGGCATTTTTGAGGTTTCACTAACATACAGCCTGGCATGCATGCAGAGCTACTGAGTGTGCACAGGTTGGGAATATCACCTGGGGAGCACAGCCAGGGCTACAAGACAGGCCAGTATAGACACAGTATACACAATATATCTTCAGGCAAGGACAAAATCCACGATCTTGTACTTCCCTTTTAACCTCTGCACATAACTAGGCTTTACTTCCTCAAAACCAGCAGAGCTTTATACTCCGTGCCACACAGCTCTGCTGTCCTCCACAGCCTGCCAATGGTGCTTTGACTGGCTAAAGTAATCTTTGCTGGCCATACAGCTGGTTTGCTGCCTGGGTTGCTCAGGTTTTGTGCTTAGGCCTTTTGAAATGTTCTAGCCAGGATGAAATGACCTTCTGTAGAGATGTGTTTTTCCCTCCTGTAAGGGCTATCCTTTTAGAGCAGTCGGGGAAGGCACATACAGCATAATATCTGCAGTGTTTTAAAGAAGCTGCAAGAGAGGGAAATTAGCATCAAGACTGTACGTGGGATTATAAAAAACATATGGAGAATAAATCTCCATTAAGCAAGGTTGAGGAGGAGGGGGAAGCGAAGGGGGCAGCTAAGTCCAATAGCGGGAAAGATATAGCTCTAAATGCTCTCCAGGACAGGCTCATATAGGCTAATTAGCTACCTCACAAGCTGGCTAAAAGGCAAGAGCTGGCACTTTCCTGTTGAGCATAATCATAAAAATGCATTTTCCTGCCTCATGTCATGACTTAATACTGCAAGTCTGGTTTTACCTCAGGCTATATTCTCCTTCTCTCAACCTTAAACCTAGTTGAGGGATAAAGGTGCCTAAATAATCTCCATGTGCCAGGCATGATTCTCCACTGAACACAGAAAGGTAAATTCCGTGAACCAGCCAGTGACAAGGGATCCCCAGGATACGGGTGGGAGAAGCAGTAAAGGTACCAAATCATGACAGATGTGTCTTGTAGCTTTTATTATCTTGAACCTTTTTGGCAAGTGGCAAGATGGTGTGAGAAGGAATTCAGGTAGTCACCATAAACTCATTGCAGAGGGTAAAATAGACTTGCTAGCACAGAGAAATACCTCCTTTCGCGCATATCGCTGCTGCATAGAGAAAAGCAATTAGCACAGGGAATTTGTCTTAATGCAGTTTTACGTTTTTGTGTCCAATTTTTGCCAAGGGAGGAGGTGCCTGAGGATTTCCAATACATCTGTTCTAACAGGGAGGGCAGAGGGAAATGACTTTAATTAAAGTAGCAGTAGTACACTTTGAGCCTTTACAATCTGATCAAACTCGAACAGAAGGAGGGAAGCAGGGGGAGCCACAATGGAAAGGATTTATAAAATATAAATCATAAAGCAGAGAGGAGAGAACATAACAAATGGCAGGCCAGGTGCATCTTTCCTAAGTGGTGCTGAATTTAGCCCAAATCCCTCATGCTTTTTTCCCCCTTGGCGATCCGAACAGATGTCTGTAGCCTTCAGATAAATTATAAAATATGGAGGGAGGAATTCTGCTCAGTGCTGTTGCCTTGCAAAAAAGTCCCAGCTGTTGATTTTTACTGTGTTTACTTTCACTGCTCAGGAACTAGAGGGAAAGAAGACGGTGAGCAGCTGGGATCTGTAGGGGACAGTGGGCTCTTCCATCAACACATTTGCTCTTCTCTCGCCTTCCCGTTAACCTCCCAGTGAGCTATCAGTTTTGCTTCCCCTCATGTTGTTTTTTCTATAGGTAGCAGGGAAAAAATACTCTTTCTCCTATGAGTGTCTCCATTTTCCTACTCCCCGTATTTACCATCCTAGAATGAGAGCTGGACCACAGCTCACTAAAACACTTGCAGACAGACTGAATTTCATGCACCACCCTTGGCTGATGTCTTCCCTAGGCTGCCTCTAGATGAGTTCCTGCTCAGCACTTTCATTTAAGCCCCTTAAACCTCTCTTCAGTGGGGCCTGCCTTTTCCAAAGACTAGGCACGGAGATTTATTTGGAAGCTGGGATTCCAACGGCCATAGTCACATAACTCACCAATACCTTTAGGCATCTAAATCCCTTTGTAAAGCTGAACTTCAGTGAGTCTCTTTATTTCCTCTCTGTCCCTACTTCCTCATGCAATTGCTGACTTCACAGTTTATGGCTGAAGGGACAAAGCCTTCAGGTCAAAGGGGAGCAGATGATGCTACAGCACCACCAAGACAGGGAACACAGGGTTTACTGTCTGCAGGATGAGTGCCTCCTGAACTGGGTCTTGGCAGAGCACCCAAAAACGTTTAACTGACTGGGGTGTAGGGGAGGGGGAAGAAAGGCCATCACATTCTGCAAGTGTAGTTCAGCTCAGGTATAAACTTAAACGTGTTTTGCGCCCAGGTGTAAACTACTACAGCTTCACTGATATACACAGTTTCCTAGCCCAGTTAACAGCTCTGCCTAAAAGCAAAGCTTTCCTGCACTCCATCCCTCTTCAACATCATTGCAACTGCCTTGCAAGCTATGCAATGACTTGTTGGTCTCTTGCAACCTCAGAACAGGAGAGACAATATCTGCACCTTCCACTTGCTACAGACTTAGCAGGAGTTTTCTTTTTAGGACTTGAGAGCCACATGTCATGGCAACACATGCTGGAGCCCTTCCTGCTTGTATTTCTGGAAGGTCTTGTTTCAATCCCTGGTAACCAAAATGGCATCTCTGACACACACTCCACAGACTACATATTTTTGAGATCTGATTTACAAGAAGATATAACAATTCTCTCTCTCAGCCTGGTATCTGTGTCTGGCAGGCCATCTGGCAAGCAGGTTGCGAGAAGAAAGAATCTTTTCTATATTACTTTCCCTAATTTTTCAAATTAGATTTCTTCCCTCCCCCCCACCACCTTGTCAAGAGTGCAAAACAGATGAAAAACTAATCTTGAGCTCTTCACAATGCTCATCTCAAATGAGCTCTGGTCTATCCATTTTTGCAGTGAAGGATTTATTAGACAGAGAATGTAAAGGGGAGAACATAATAATGCAGCTTTAATTGTCAAACTCTTTACCTTGTTGCTCTCCTGCACCCTAATGAAAACCAACACAGGCAGTTTCTATTAGAAATGTTAATTATTTTGCAGATAATTAGATGCAATTAGTTCTAAAAGCACCTGACCTCACTTAATTATGGCAAGTGGGGGCAGTGGGAGGAGGTGGGGAAAAGAAAGAAGCTTTTTTAAAATGTTGAGAGATGCAAAAAGCAACAACAGGAAGAAAATAAACCCACAAATTAGCAAATTTGCTAATGGTAGTAGTATAGAAAGTAATAAGGCTGCAGAAGAGACAGCGTTCTAGAAAAATGATGGATGTCCTAAATTTCAACAGTTTGCATAGCAAACTAAAACGAGACTGCATTTTGGTCTGGTTTCCTATTAGAAGTTTACACCACCATGCTTTGCGTGAGTATCCTCTCCTTTTCCACTCCCCAATAAGTTTTGAACACAGTGCTGAATTTTAACCCAGTCTGATGTAGGTGCTAACCAGTTTCACCGAAATAGGTTGCTCTGTACCCAAGGGCATCTCCCTTAGAGTCTGAGGCAGAGACCCTTTTGCGTCCCGCAAGCTGAAACCCCAGGCAATCCACATGGAGATGAGTCTTCATGGGACACTTGGCAAAAAGCTCCAGGCAGACTTTGTACCTCCTTAAACACCAAAGTCAGCAGCCAGGGAAAGATATCCTTACAGACATGACACTTTACTTGCACCAGAGGTCCCAGAGCTCATTCTCTTCGCTCACAGTAGCTTTCAGCAAGGAAAAAAGCACCAGTCCTCCTTCCTGCTCTGTGAAGTGCAGTGTGACCAGGAGGTGTCGGTGGGGCATCAAAGGCCATGCTCGCCCACATGGGTGCTGTGCTACTGCGGGGCTGCTGCCGGGGCAGGGGACATGGGAGAAGGCTCAGGCGGCAGCAGGTGGAAAGCACATCCTCCGCGCTGCTGCCCAGGCATGCCCCAGCCCTGCGACTCTGGTTTTATTGCAGTAACTCCCCTTCCATACACCTTCTCCCTTCCATATTTGGATGTAGCTTTATAAGGACACCTCTATAGCTTCCCCCTTGAGCTTCCCACCCTTCAAAGGAAGACAAAAGAGCCTAGAAGTTTTTACAGTATCTGGTAACGGGCCATCGCCCAGGGGGGATTGAATTATCAGTGCTGTCTTTTAGTGAGATCAACAAGCTACTCTGTATATATTTTAGACAATGCCTTTATGGCCTTTTAAATCAACAGGCTCTCAGATCTCTCTCAGCATCACCTACGGCACAAATTCTTTTTCTCCAATTTTCTGTAAGCTGCCATAATTAGATGGATTAGGGGAGTAAACAATCTATCATTTACCTTCCTGAACATAGTAGATGAAAGTCTGCTATACAGCATCATATCCCATTAAAAGACTGCCTCACTGAACACAAGCTATTTCACAGTGACGGAGGTCTTAATAACCGTGCCTAAAGGGAAGTTATTATTGGAAAGAAATATCAGGCATATAAGCCATGGCAAATGCATGGATGATGTTAGGGCTGGAAACTCACATCATCAGGTTGTGATCCAGACCAGCAGGCAGCAGAGCAAATATGCTACTGGACTGCTGTGCATAATCTTAGAGTTCAGCATGTGTACCCCATGTACACCCCCGGCTTGTGTCCTGCAGGCAGGCAGAAAAGAATTGAATTTCATTTCTGCATGTAGCGCCTTTTGCCATGTGCCCTTTCTTATTTATTAGTTTTAACCCACTGCATGCCACACCACCAGTATCTCTCTGCAGTACACAGCATCACCTTGCAGTCCTTTTGGTTCCATGTGCGCAGATATTTTTGCCTACCCTACCTCCCGCCTTCACTTCTTTGTGCTTTTTTTCTTTTTTTTTTTTTTTTTTTACTTTCTAACATCAATGTGAAGCTCAGTTCAATAGCACAGCCATGCAAAATTATCTAACTGCTTCTCTGATGTGGTTCTTTAGAGAAGTGATTTGAGCTGATAGAGTTATACCAAGAGAGGTTGCAAAGATAGCCCTAAACAAATATGCAAATTCTCTCTGTTGTTATTCATAGGATCCTCCTATTCAAGTACTTGATATTTTTACTACCTTATTCACAGAAATACTAAATGTTTTCTGAATGTTAGTGTGGAAGATTACCTTTTGGCTCCAACAGCCACCCAGCAAAATATTTAATTGCTTCTTGCTTGCAAATACTGATTTGTGGAACTTAAACTTTGAGGAGATGTATTGCTTTTGACAAAACTTCCTTCTGGAAAGACTTAAATCCAGGATTAAAGCTATATTCATCAGGTGGGTGAGACTATCCAAACACAGAGCAGCCCAATAATCCTATTAGTAGGGCATTCATCTGGGATGTAACACAGCTTCAAAATTCTGGTGAACCAAGCTAGACAGAGACCTGAACTCCTCTACAAGAAGTAGAGGCTTTGGGTAATCTGGGATGTGAATCCCCCTTTCTTCACTTAACCCCTTGCTCACATGGAAAAAAAAGGGTTTTTAAACAGAGGTAAAAGTTCTCTATCACTCTCTAAAGATTACCTGCCTTAAAATCCAGAGGATGAAATGCTTTCTTTCTTCTTTCAACCATTTTAAAAGCCGGTTTCCCACTCACTGAGCAGGTGCAGGGGGAGTCAGAAGACCACTCAGCGTTATACAGTCTTTTCCCCCATTGCAAATGGTGCAGAGCCTCGAGTTCCCTATCTTTGTGCTAAGTTGTGCAGAAAAACAGTGAGAGTCTCTGTCCCAAAGAGTTCAACATATTTGGTTAATATTCTAAATCAGCTGTCATGGCTACCAAGTTGCAAATACCACAAAAGCTGAGACCCAGCCTTAAAAAGGTAAAATGGAGCTGGGTGTTGTTCCAGACAATTTGACAGGGAGACTGAAACATAACGCTGCCCTCAGTATTCTTTGTCAGTACCGCTGACCATGGTCAGCCGATGTTGCACACACTCCTTTGTGATGAACCATTTATACACAAATATGTCGGTGCTGTTCATCTACTATTGATGAATAACAAGTACAGCTCTAGAAAAAGGACTACTTTTTGCAAAAAGGCTGAAGTTCATCACTTTTTTTATCAGGTGAATCATTTATCCATGTGAGCTATAAGCTTTAAAAGAATGTATCTGTACAGTAGATCTAGACATTCTAGATGTACGTAGTATGATCCAGCAACACCTACAGATGTCTCAGTGTTAGCACAAAGCAACGGAGTGACTGAAATATATATTGTCTCCTAGTAGTTATAAAAAAATGCTGGAACTTGTAATGAAGCATTTCTAGAAAAACGAGACTTTCCAAGAGGCACCCAAAATTCTGGGCAGCGTGAGGTTACTTACAGCCTTCTTAGAAATGGCATCTCTGTCTGTGTCAGTGTGGCCTCTGGATCCACCTTTCTTCTGATTCAGGAGCATGCCTTGAGTTTTCTAAGTCTGGTCAAAGAAGCCAAACCACAGCAAAATTCGCAAATGCTGTGGCCCTAGATGAGGTAGGGAAAGTTAATATTTAGACATGATGTGCACAAACATGCATGCCTGCTGTTTGAGAATTGGAGTGTGACATGTCGTGTGGCATGTTCATCGCGTCCTGCACAGCGTGTGTGTATAAGCATGGAAAGTTCTTCATCTGAGAGGGAAGAAATGGAGGGAAAGGTGGAGCTGAGAAGGAAGGTTAGGAGCACTTTTCCCCGTGCTACTATTTTCAGCACTGCTGCAGCTAATTTGTATTTAGATATGAGCAGCTGTCGTCTCTGTGCCTTTTACATCTTTGTAGCAGTCAATCACGAGCTGGCATATCCTCCCGCTCTCCCCAGGTCTGGCTGCTGCTTGAAAACATTGTTTCAGCCTAAGCGTTGCATTTCCTGGTGTTCATGATTTTAATGTGAACGCTCAGCAGTAATTTCATATCCTTTCTGTTGGAAAGTTTTGCTTTGGCTCATCTAGTTTTGAATGTTGCTGGGTTTTATAGGGATGCTTTTAGTCAGTATTTCAAATGAATAAAATGTTTCCTTTAAAACCTAAGCATATTTGAGGTTCATCAGGCCAAAATAAACATACAATGACTTGTGAATTGCTGGCATAATGGACAAAGAAGCAATTTTAAACCACGTGGATCCCATTCCAGAGTGAGCCCATACCCTAGCTGAGGCAGAGATAACACCAGTAGAAGGAAAGAAAAGTGACTTGGTAGCACACCAGATGTGATGAAATCTCAGTGGGAGGAGAGCTTGCAGAGCCTCCATGATATTTAGTTTGAGGCTGGAGGGGATATGAAGCTCCCGGAGTCTTTGCAAGCTAGGTTTTACAGAGAGCAGCGTGCAGCAGGGGAGGAAGGCTGCGAGTGGAGTGCGGCACACCAAAGCAGCAACTAGGTGCCAGGGTCTCTGAAGATGCTGCAGCAGAAGGAACTAATAAGAGTTGGAGGGCTGGCCATGTGGATCAAGCAGAGCTTGTCATGCTCAGGAAGGTGAGAAAGGGAAGCTGGAGAACTCCTCCAACATCAAGCTCCTCCTCACCCCATCTCTTCCTCTAGATCACCCTTTATTTTCAGCTGCCATAACTCATCTGCCGTTACTTAACTGCCACTTCTCATTCCAAAGGACCAGGCATTCAGTTTGACTCCAGACAGAGTCCCTTTTCCCAAAACATATTGGCAATGCTTTCAGTTCACAAAACAGTTTCTTGTACTCCTCGGCATGGATCCTGCCTGCATTTCTTTATAATAAACAGCATCCATCTTTCTTGGGAGGGCTGGGATACAAAAAGAGGATTTAGCCTTCTGTAGTCTTTTTTATTTACCTGAGGTTTTTTTTTTAAGATACAGAGTAGTCATGGGGTTACTGTGCTAGCCAACTCAGTAGCCTGTAAGCAATATCTCTCCTGGAGCTTTTATTGTTTGTTTCATGAAGGGGAGAGGTGTAAGCCAGAACATTTATCCTGTTTTCTTGGAAGGTACCCTAGTGTCTCAGGCTTCAGGCAGGTCTGCTAGAAGGAAAAGTGACCTCAGAGGGGAGGTCTCAAGGACACGTCCAAGAGCACTGCCTCCAGCCTGCTCATACAATATCAATACAGAGTATAAATGCAAGGCAAGACCTTGTATCTCAGGTGGCAACTCATGCCATGTGAGATTAACTCTATAAATCACAGGGGCTTTTTATTGATGTCATTTCCATGGGACTTAGGCTTTTGTTTTGGTTTTAAAACCTAGGTCCTAAAGGAACTCTGCAAGGAAATCTTTATCCCATGGAGGACAGTTACTTCTGAAGAATTTGTTATAGCCCAGGTAAAGTTCCTTCTCCATCCCTGTTCCTAAATTAAGAAAAGATCAAATGGATGGGAAATATTAAAGAGCATTTGTAACATTTGCTTCTAAGCTGTGCACTTGTCTTACACCACTCAATGAATCTCTCTCAGGTTTTCAGTGTTTCCTTTTTTTTTTATATATTCTGACTGTAAATGGCATTAAAAAGTAAATCTTAAAGATGTACTCAGTGTGAAACAGAGCCATGAATCGCTGTTCCCCCTACAGGCTGGCTCTCCATCTGCAGTCATGCCAATTCTTGTGTCACACAGGACAGCCCCCCTGTCCCAATTCCCACCATCTGCACAAAAAAACAGCCTGTTTGCAAAAACCAAGGGTAATTAAATTGGGTTAGATGCAGATTGAACATCTATTGCTTGGATAGCAGAACATATATTGCTTTCCCAGAGAAGCCTCTCTGGGAGAATCAGGTGTCTAGAATAAAAGCAGACAGGTTGGTCAGGCTGTCCAAGGCAACCCAGCAGGAGCAGAGTTGTTGGCTCAAGGAGCACAAGAGAGCACCCCTTCTGGTCCCTGGCAGAAGAAGCAGTGTCTGGAGATTCCCTTAAAGTGCTGAACACGTCAAAGGGAGGGTTTCCAGAGAGCAGGCATCTTGGCCTTACCTCTCTAGAGTCATCTTACACAGAGGAGCTTCTTTAGGATGTGAATCCACCACTTTTAGAGCAACATGACACCTATTATGATGTATGAAGTGTCTATAATGTCACCTGAATCATGGCCAATGTGTTTACCCAAATCCTGGAGCCTCATGTGGGAATTAATCCTAAGTTCAGGCTCCAGCCTGACCACAGCACTCAACAACTGAGAGGACTGTTTGCAAGTGTCCTAGTCCTAGTTCATGGTAGGAAATCTCTTCCCTGACAGAAAGTTGGAAGTGGTGGTGCAGCAGCTTCAGGGAACTGCTGAGGAAAGAGAGGAGTGTATCCCTTGACCAGCCACAGAGACACTTCAGGTTTGGGTGCGTGGCAGTTTTTTGTGCTTTTGGTTGAAAGCACTACTGGGTTGAAGCAGCACAGAAGGGTCCCCTGGAAACCCAGTTCTGTTTTCTGTGCTAGCTCTGCGTAGTAGAGCTGTTTTGAAAAACCTCTAATGTTCTTTAATCCCCTCTAGTATAATGAACTTTAAAGGAAGAGGAACCCCTTACCTCCACAGAAGCCCTCAGGGTCTCATCCTCACAAATCCTGTTTTCTTTCCTACCTCAGGACATAGATTGACAGCCAAGCTATTCCAACAATTATCCTGAGAAATACTGGGGCTTGTCTTAATGGAAGTGCTTGCAGGACTCTATGCTATCATTTGCAAACATGTTGTGGGTGTGTGTATGTGTGCGAGGGGAAGGGAGCAGGGCAGGGGTGTCTGTTGTCTGTGAGCTTGGAGTTCACAGCTTTGCAGGCAGTCCTGGAGAGGCTCTGATGTTTGTCCTGCTTCTCCTCTTGGAGAGCAAAGTGATTGCTGGAAGTGTTTCTCTAAAAGAAGAGGCAGGAAGACAATGCAGGAGGAAGGGAAACACTGACATTCCCTTGGTCGTGTGTGTATATGTGTGTGTGTGTGAGTGTTGCTTTCCCGCCCTTCCATCTCATTTCTTAAAAAACAGGCATGAATTTGAGAGAGGTAGGAGTATGTGGCTTGTTTTCTCCCCTTTCTGCACTGTAAATTCTTAAACAGGCCCAAGAGAATAAATTGCTTTTTCAAGTTTTATCAACAAGAAGGCAGCCCAGCGGAGTTACAGTTCAGTGCTCAAAGATTGCCTTCATGTTTAGCAAGAAACTTTCAGGCCAGAAAATAAATAAATATATATATATATAAGGAGGGGTGACTCCCCCCTCCTGACGGTACAGAATTTGCATTTTGTGGATGTAACTCGTCTCCCTGATGCATTTCTAAGTTTCCAGTCTAGTCTCAAGTAAATTGCCTTCTGTATCCAGCGTTATAATAAGACCTACCCCAATCGGGACACAGGAGAGACGTGCTGGACCATGGAGACAGCTCCACTTAGTACAAACTATTACACAAGGCATTATCCAAAAATGACAATTTGGGCTTTTCAGATATGCACCATGTCATTGAAAAAATAATTTTTTAAGCTTGCTTTGTGCCATAAAGTATCTCACTTCAGTAACATCAGATGCTGTTTCACAAGTCCTGATTTTCAATTAATAGCAAAAGTGAAAGATGGAGAAGACTGAAAAGAGGACAATATGTCCACATACATGTACATGTGCTAGTTTCTGACAGAGAAAATTAGAGAAAAGGAATGCCAACAGACAATGTTAGAAAAAAGAAAGGGAAAGAACCATTTCCTTGAAAAATAAAATCAGGCATTTGCAATATTAGTTTTTGTCTATTCTATTCAAATTCACTAGGTTTTGAACTACATTGTGCTTTCAGAAGAACTGACCCTCTTTTCAGAAAGCTGAAGAGAGCCAGGATGGATCTTATCTGGTGTGGGTTTCAAAGACGAGCCTTGGGAAGAGTTTTAGCCTCCCTGTGATAAAGCCCCATTTAGGGGGTACAGCATGGCAATTTCTGGTTCCTTCTTCTCTATTAAATTGGTTTGCATCCCCACTGAAAGAGTAGAAAAGAACTTAAGAAGTCCACAGCAAAGCGTAGGTCGTCAGCTCTTCGAAAGAAGAGCTTTCTTTTCAAAAAAGAAACCTTGACATTTTTTGGACAAGCAGGTGTGCTGTATTACCACCCACGCTTCTTTTCCCACAGCCTTTTGTGGAGCCAGGTGCTCAACACCCTGGTGAGACAGCAGTGCTAGGGGAAGGCATGGCATGGGGGGGGTCAGCTTACCACTCTGTGACGCCTCTGGTTATGCAGTTCGTGGCTGAATCCTCTTACTTCCAGCAGCCCATCCCTTGGAGGCAACTAATGGACTACAATGGGATCTGATTTGCAATAATGTCCCCAGGTAGTTAAGATTAATAAAGTTCTCCCCATCTGCCCTTAAAGCCATAAGTTTGGAATTACACTCCAACAGCTAAGCTCAGAGTCCTCCAAGCTGCTGGTTTAGGCCAGCATATTCAAGTTGACATTACTATGACAGTTTTAATTTTCATAGAATCATAGAATCATTTAGGTTGGAAAAGACCTCTAAGATCATCAAGTCCAACTGGCAACCTAACATTGCCAGGTCCACCGCTAAACCATGTCCCTAAGCACCACGTCTATATGTCTTTTAAATACCTTCAGGGATGGTGACTCCACCACTTCCCGGGGCAGCCTGTTTCAATGCTTGACGACTCTTCCAGTGAAGAAGTTTTTCCTAATGTCCAATCTAAACCTCCCCTGGTGCAACTTGAGGCCATTTCCTCTCGTCCTATCACTTGTTACTTGGGAAAAGAGAACCGACACCCACCTCGCTACAACCTCTTTTCAGGCAGTGTTAGAGAGTGATAAGATCTCCCTTGAGCCTCCTTTTCTTCAGATTAAACAACCCCAGTTCCCTCAGCTGCTCCTCATAACACTTGTTCTCCAGGTCCTTCACCAGCTTTGTTGCCCTTCTCTGGACAAGCACCAGCACCTCAATGTCCTTCTTGTAGTGAGGGGCCCAAAACTCAACACAGTATTCAAGGTGCGGCCTCACCAGGGCCGAGTACAGGGGCACAATCACCTCCCTCCTCCTGCTGGCCACACTATTTCTGATACAGGCCAGGATGCCGTTGGCCTTCTTGGCCACCTGGGCACACTGCTGGCTCATATTCAGCCAGCTGTCGACCAGCACCCCCAGGTCCTTTTCCTCTGGGCAGCTTTCCAGCCACTCTTCCCCAAGCCTGTAGCGTTGCATGGGGTTGTTGTGACTCAAGTGCAGGACCCAGCACTTGGCCTTGTTGAATCTCAACAAGGTGTTTATCCCAGTCATACAGGGAAAAAGACTTCTGGAGTTCTTTGATTCCAGGAACTAAGAGCATAAGCACAAATCTGTCATCTCTAATCCAAAGCTCATCAAATTAATAGTAATCACCTCTTTCAAGTATGGGTGAAGCCCATTTTTCCCATGCTTTAGTCCAGGCTTAGTTATATCATAGATCCATCAGAAGACGTGTCATTTTTGTCACTGACTACTTACACCAGTGCACTAATATTGCTATGTAAGTGCTTAAAATAATAATTAGAACTCAATGAATAATGAATAAGCTGAATAATTTATTCAGATATATTGCAAAACTTGAACAACTTATTTGATGAATATATTTAATAACTCACTCTGTCCTACAACTTTGTGAATAATATTTTTTAAACTAGATGAGTAATTTGTTTTTAAAGAATTGTAACATTCATCAAATAAATTATCCATTGAATATTATTCAACCAACTCTAATAATACTGAGTTACCGGCAAGTGCCTTCTTAAATGGCCACTGGAGGCCCAAATAAGCATCTCTGAGCTTTCTGGGAAGACTTTTTGCTTACCTCTAATAAAATACTTATTGTGATGAAATATGATCTTTCTACCTCAAGAAACCTCATTATACCTCATTTTTACTTTTTAGTGGGGTAAAAGAAGGCAGAAGCAGTAGCAGAAGGGAACAAGGATGTCCATCCTTTATTCCTGAAACCATAGCAACATGTCCATTTTCAGGTGGGATGAAAGATACCACACATGAAGTAGTACAGGAGGACAGAAGTTTAATTATGCCTGTGTTCCCGTTCCCTCATCTCCAGTGTAAAACAAGGACAGAGAAAACACTAAATTCTGAGCTCAGCTTTGTGACCCTCGCTGTAGAAGTGATCTTGCAAGAGGGTTTTGTACCCGGGGCTAGCAGGTTTGGAGTGCGTAATTGAGCAGTTAGTATCAATTCAAATCAAGAGAGCTTTGCTCAGTTGGGATCTGAAGAGGGAGAACCCCAAGACAGAAGTTTCACATAAGCAACCCAAGGGTACATCCACAGCAAGAGTAAATGGACCCACATTAAGACCAAGGAAGCAGCAACTCTTCCTGCTCCCTGATAATCACCAAAGGTCACGGGTGAGAGATTTTCTTCTCTATTGATCTAGTGCACTTTCCCCCCACCCTGGACGCCTTTGTTCAGCTCTGATAGATGCTCAGACCCAGGACTGAGCTTCCCCAAGGAGCCATGCAGTACACTTGGTAGCAATCCAGCTTTTGATACTGAAGGTAATATTTATTGCTCAGGGAGAAAGAGCTCATATTTTTTCAACTCCTACCTGGTCTGACCTAGTTGGGTTTAGCCTTGAAGAAGAAGAATGTAACAAAGTGCCCTTAAAGATTAAAATTTATTTTACTTTTTACAGCTTTGCTGTAAAGCCTTGGGCTGAAGTACGATTTGCAGTTATAATTATAGTATATTAAAGACACAGTTCTTACTTGTAGCCTTCACTATTCTGGCTCAGATACCTCTGGACGTGTGACCTTAGCATTTTATTCAAGTGTTCTCTCCATAATAATCTCATTAAAAATTGTACCATGTAAAGATGAAGCTCACATTCCTTCTTTTCTCAATTACCTGCAAAGCCTTTTGTACATATAAACTCAAAGGGCCAAGTACACAACCTCTTCTAGGACTGTCGGGCACTGCCACGTGAAATGACAGTATTCACAGGTTATCCTTGTTCTTCTGAACCAGCTCTTCAGCGTGCTATGAGACAGGTTTTATTTACTTTGGTGACCCACTTGTGAACACTAGTATAAGACTTTGACCTTAGGAGCAGCTATCTGAAGGAAAGCATAGGGTGGCTTGTATAAGCTTTGAGAGCTCTGTGAAGCTAAGTGTCTCAAGGCACCCGGGTCAGTACTGCATGTGAAGATGTAAGGCTGGAGGGTTGGAGCACTCTTGAGCTTTGCCTGCATTTTCTTACCTACAGAGCAAATTGCCATGTTCCAGCCTATAAGTAAATATTATCAACCAAGGAGTTTGGGTTCCAGTGTGAGCCCAAGCCTTGATTTAGATAGAACCTTAACAGTCAGTAGGTCAGTTGCCTAAACTGAAGATCATATTTTATTTAACACACTCTGTGTAAACACTGGAAACTGCTTTATATATCCCCACATACAGAAGGATCGTCTCTGCAGCAGTTGGGGTTGTACATGCATTCAGCCTAGCTGGTACTGAGTAATTGGGAAGGACTTGGA
Organism: Fulmarus glacialis; assembly: GCF_000690835.1. Taxonomy (NCBI): domain Eukaryota; kingdom Metazoa; phylum Chordata; class Aves; order Procellariiformes; family Procellariidae; genus Fulmarus; species Fulmarus glacialis. The sequence continues at coordinate 21,447 of NW_009193293.1, forward strand.
GAAGGAACAGGCTCGGTTGGATATTTCATACAGAAAGACAAAGCACAAAGATGGAAGAGGCATATGATGTGTTAATAGCAATGCCTGTGCTGGATTTATAGATATTGCCAGAGGGCTGAAGAAGCAATTACAGATGGGAGAATGTGGAGCAGCTGTGACTCATGTTTTGGGAAAGGTTGACAAGCTTGTAGCCAAGTCCTTCCAGCACAGAGGGAAAGTCCACACACAATATGTGAACCACAGACCCTGGAGCCCTTCTCTCCTGCTGCAGGATACCAAGTCAATCTCATTGGCCTAGGTTGCTGCAGTTGTAACCAGCGCGGGCGAATGGCTTTCCCTAGCATGCTTTCCTCTATCCATAAAACGATGGGTTTAAAGCACAGATTCCAGTAAGAGCTACCTTGTGAGAGTCACTGCTTTAGGACAGACAGACCGTGGCCTCCTCATCTCTAGTTTTTATAAGCTCACCACTCCAGCTCCCTTGCCTTAAGCCATTGCAAATGCTCTTGCAGATATCACTGATATTTCCAAGTACTTTAAAAGGTTTAGTTCAGCTGGAACTGCATTTCTCATTCGTGTGTATGCCCTGTATATCCCACCTGCTACTTGAGCAGAAGAGGCTGTATCGGGTTGGCGCGGCAAGATTTTGGTAGCGGGGGGTTACAGGGGTGGCTAGTGGCTTCTATGGGAAGCTGCTAGAAGCTTCCCCCATGTCCGATAGAGACAATGCCAGCTGGCTCCAAGAGAG
>NW_009193293.1:22322-22836 GCF_000690835.1 Fulmarus glacialis
AACAACTCTGCAGACACCAAGGTCAGTGAAGAAGGAGGGGGAGGAGGTGGGTGCGCCAGGCGCCGGAGCAGAGATCCCCCTGCAGCCCCTGGTGAAGACCATGGTGAGGCAGGCTGTCCACCTGCAGCCCATGGAGGTCCACGATGAAGCAGACATTCACCTGCAGCCTGTGGAGGACCCCATGCCGGAGCAAGTGGATGCTCAAAGGAAGCTGTGACCCTGTGGAGACCCCACGCTGGAGCAGGCTCCTGGCAGGACCTATGGCCCCGTGGAGAGAGGAACCCACACCAGAGCTGGTTTTCTGGCAGCACTTGTGACCCTGTGGGGGACCCACGCTGCAGCAGTCTGTTCCTGAAGGACTGTACCCCGTGGAAGGGATCCACGCTAAGCAGTTCATGAAGAATTGCACCCCGTGGGAAGGACTCATATTGGAGAAGTTCATGGAGGACTGTCTCCTGTGGGAGGGACCCCACGCTGGAGCAGGGGAAGAGTGTGAGGAGTTCAACCCCTGAGG
>NW_009193293.1:22912-36259 GCF_000690835.1 Fulmarus glacialis
CGGTGGAGCAGATATCCACCTGCAGCCCATGGAGGACCCCACCCTGGAGCAGGTGGATGCCCAAAGGAGGCTGTGACCCCGTGGGAAGCCTGTGCTGGAGCAGGCTCCTGGCAGGACCTTTGGCCCCGTGGAGAGAGGATCCCACGCTGGAGCAGGTTTGCTGGCAGGACTTGTGACCCTGTGGGGGACCCACCCTGGAGCATTCTGTTCCTGAAGGACTGCACCCCGTGGAAGGGACCCATGCTGGAGCAGTTCATGAAGAACTGTAGCCCATGGGAAGGACTCACACTGGAGAAGTTTGTGGAGGACTGTCTCCCATGGGAGGGACCCCACGCTGGATCAAGGGAAGAGTGTGAGAAGTCCTACCCCTGAGGAGGAAGGAGCAGCAGAAACAATGTGTGATGAACTGATGGCAAATCCCATTCTCCGTCCCACTGCGCCGCTGCGGGGGAGGAGGTAGAGAATTCGGGAGTAGAGTTAAACCTCGGAAGAAGGGAGGGGTGGGGGGAAGGTGTTTTAAGATTTAGTTTTTATTTCTCATTATCCTACTCTGATTTGATTGGTAATAAATTAAATTAATTTTCCCCGAGTCTGTTTTGACTGTGACGGTAATTGCTGAGTGATCTCCCTGTCCTGATCTCGACCCACAAGCCTTTTGTTATATTTTCTCTCCCCTGTCCAGTTGAGGAGGGGCTTTGTTGGGCACCTGGCGTCCAGCCAGGGTCAACCCACCACAGAGGCAGAGAGCAAATTCATCCCAGTAATCAGAAAAACACCCAGACTTCCTCTGTTTGTGTGCATGTGTGTGTCTGCACTTGCATGTGCGTGCATGTCCAGGGGCACATTTCCACATTAAAGTGGAAACTTTAATTGGACTCTCAATCCCCTATAAACAAGTATAGCCAATGGATTTGTTTACTAGACACATTCACTAAATATTTAGTATTAGAAGAGTCCATTTCAAGCTGTGCACTTGCAAAACCATTCAATGAACCGTACAGGCATCTGCTATCTTGCCTCAATTTATACTACAATGGGAAGCTCTGTAATGCAAAGTAATATTAAACTAAGCAGTGTAATGTGGGCCTTAACCTTTAATTGGCAACCTGGAATGCTTTCAGCTGAGCTTGGCTGGACTTTCAGGGATTCAACCTGTGAACTAAACCAGTGCAATATATCAGCTCCTCCTACAATGTTGCTTGAATATTATTTCACCATGTAATTCCTCACAAGCTAACTCCCAGGTAGGCAGTCCAATTTGCTGCATGGTTCCCATGTTTGGGAACTTCTAAGTCATTTAAGTTGTCTGCTTTTATGATATAAAATCACGGCATCTAGGCATATACAATGTTTTTGTCTCAAGTGCTTCTGCAATAATCAATGTTAATTCTGTTGTAACGCTTGTATTACTGGACTTTTTCATGATTTCAGAGAACATCTGATATGCACCAAGGTTGTAAAGATTGCATCATAAGGTGTAGTACTTGTTTGCTTTCCACAGTACATAATCACATAGTCAATAAATGGCCAAGTCTTCTCCATGCTTCCTGTGTTTAACAAATCTACATTATGCTTTTTCACATTGTCTCTTCTCCAGGTTGAAGAGTCCTAGTATATTTTGTATCGCTCATAGTGAAAGCTATTTGATGCCTTTGATAATTTTGCTGACTTTTGTACCACCTTTTCTGATTCTGCTATATTCTTTCTGAGACCAAGAGACCAGACTGCACGCAGTCTCTAAAGTGCAGGTGCACAATGGATTTTCTAGTGGCATAAAAATATTTCCTGTTGTGATTGCTATCCCATCCTCAAAATTTCTAACATCTTGATTGCTTTTGGCTACCGCTGTACCATGAACTGACATTTTTGTAGTGCTATCTATTATTACCTGAAGATCTCATTCCTGATGATAATAGACAGCTCAGAACCCATCATTATATATGTAAAATTAGGATTTTTTCCCAGTATGCATTGCTTCAAATGCTGTTGCTTTACGCCCAGTTGTTTGCTGTAGTGAGAGGCTTTTAGAGGGTTTCACAGGCATGTCTTTTGTTACTTAGAATAATTTAGCATTAGCAAACATCTCACAATTAATTCTCTTTTTCTGGATCATTTATGCACTCATGAACAGCATGGGTCTGAACACAGATCTGTGTGAAGGTCCACTGACAACCACCTTCTCTACAAAAAATTATTTAATATTACCCTCTCTCCCTGTCTTATGACTAGTTACATGTCCATGAGGACATTCGCTCTTATCCCATGATAGGTTAGGATTTTTATCACTGAGGACCTTGTAGAATGCCTTTCAGAAGTGTACATGGACTATAGCCACCAGATATCAACTACCTCCACATATCAACATGGAAAGATGAACCCCTAAAAGAAAAGTTCTGTTGTGAAAACTTCCCCCATTTCTTCATGTTTAGTGCAGTCAGGCAGATTTAAGTTTTTTCTGCTACAATTTTGTTGTCTTTGAAGCTTCCTGCTCCTTGATCTTTCCTCGGCCTTACAGACAGTCTAGAGGTCTCCTAGCCCCTAAGACATAGCAACATGATTTATAATTAGTGTCTCTGATTTTTTGCAAGTTGAAACACAATTCTTTTTTTTTGGCCTCCCTTACTGAATTTCAGCATTCTCAGCCTATTGTTCCTTTGGGGTTTGGAGGGGTTTTTTGTTTTTAGTAGGACACAGCTTTGTGTTTTTTGAAGAATGCCTTCTTATTCCTAAGAAAGCTCCCCTACACTTCTGTTAAGCTAGGCCTGTTATCTTTCGGTCTTTCTCAAACATTTATTCATTGGTAGTATGTGTTTGCTCCTATCGTCCAGCATGGTATCTTTGAACAGCCTCAGTGCTGTCCAAAAAAAGATTTTTGTACTTTAACCACTCATTTTATCTTCTTTTTAACAAGACCCGTTCATTTTTGTGTAGTTCAGCTTTTTTGAAATTCATCACTACGTAGTGGGCGTCTTGGCTCTTGCAGGAGAAATAGGGATGCTGGACTTAAATACAGTATTGCCACTGTTCCCAACAGCTCTGTGACAGTCACCAAGTCCTGCGCATTGGTCAGGACGACTTCTCTTCTTATTTCCCTGTCTACTACTTCCATAAAACAGAAATTGGCAGTGTCTGAAAGTTCAGCCCACACATCACACCCCACAGTAAAGTTTACCCAGTATATCAGGGCAATTGTAGTCTTCTTTTATTGTTCATTCCTGCCTTCCTTGATCTCCCTCACTGTGTCAATCTCTATCACCATCTTCATCAGGCAGTCCGTAATGCAGCCTTATTGCTGTATTTTTCCTGCATGGGACTGGAGTTTGATTCATAGGGTTTCTATTACTTTTTGACAAGGTTTGCTTGATTGTTAATCTAATTTGACTCAAAGCTTTGTTTAGGCTATAGTACCATCCCTTCATCTATAGAGCCCATTTTGTCTTTCCAGTATAATGTTTCAGATTGGTATTACATTGTCCATCTGTTTCTCCTTCCACCAAATTTCCAATATGTCTTTTATGTCTTTATGTTCATTTAAATCTAAATATTCCTATCTCCCTAAACTTCTAGTATAAAGGTAGATGTATGCATTAAGTTACTTTTAGCTTTCCTCTATCTGTGCCATTGTGCATTTGTTTGTAACTTGGCGATTTCTAGTTTTTGTCCTTTGCTTCATCTGAGGATGAAGAGTTCTTGTAATGTCAGGATGTGTCCTCTGAACCCCCATGCTCCTTGGCACCCTCATGTGAGCACTCTCCTGTGCAGCGTTGGCAGCTGGAACTCCCCTGGGCAGGCTCCCTCCCTTCCAGACGTCTCTCTAGTCTTGATGGTTTTGAACTCTCAAACATATATAATTTTCCCAACAGCATTACCTCTTCACATCTGCCTGGTCCAGCATGCATTACCAGGACTATTTTGGGGTAAGCTGCCAAGGAGATCCTGCTATTTTGTCTCCAAAATCTCTCCCCCTACACCACTGGCAATCACAGGGGTGCTGGCCACCAGCTCCTTCCCAGCATTTCCCAGAAACCTAGCAAAAACATTGTAAGACCTGCTGCTTCTCAGCTTGCAGGCAAACCAGCAAACAACCTTCGCTGGAATCATAAGCCCAGATAGCTATATATTTCATAAGCAATAACCACAACATAGCTGCCCACTCCAGTCTCTCATACACAGTTTCTTGTAATCCCACCCTCCTCACAAAACTCCTCAAAAACACACCTGCTTCCCCTTCAGGATAGAGTTTTGAGACCCAAACAGGCACATAGTAGCAATCACAGACAAATAATTAATAGAGCATGAAAATGGAAAAGCAACAGTGACTGTCATCATGGTCTCACAGTTGGCCACAAGTCTGTGAGATGGCAGGTTCCCTCATGGACTGCAGAAGTTGTTGTTACACCATATGGACACAATATCAGTGCAGCATGTTTAAAGAAATGGAAAGGCAGAAGCACATCCTGGTTTGCACTAAATCCTTTTTCAGTTGTCTTTTGAGAGCTGACCAAAATAGGCAGGCAGAGATTTAAAACTGGTACTACTCGGTCTCTCCTCACACCCTTGGAGGAAGGTATATGGTGGGGCTGTGAGGACATGCTGGGCCCATGCACTGCAGCTGGCTTCATGTGCCCCGCTGAGCTGCTCAAACTGGCACAACTTCAGGATTTGTGTAAATCATGATAGAGACCAATTTTCCACCCCCTTTCCTTCTTTGCCTCCTCTCCTGAGGCAATGAGCATAAGTGCATTCCCTTTTCAGTTATTTTCTCTGACTGAGAAGGGAAAAAAATGCCACATTTGGGAATATGAAATCTGGAAAGAATGAGAAAAAAGAGACAGGAAGCAGAGAATTATCCTGTTTTGGCCAAAAACTTTCTTTAGGGGGTAGAATGGTTGTATTGAAAAGGGTTCTGAACTGCTTTGAATTGGGGAATTTTACAGTTAGGTCCTTGCTGGCAGAAAGCTCAACTGTGGCAGTAAAAATCTTATATTTGTGAGTTTTCAGAAACTAGCAGGAGTCTCTCTTTCATCTCAACAGGAGTGTCTCTTCTTTGATTTTACTCTCCGCATTACTCTGTAGTTTCTCCCTTCTTTATCATCTGCTTCTATCTGTAACAAGAAAACAAGGATACAGCACATCATTAAGAACAAGTAAACACCATTAAAGCCATTCCACCTCATTGTCACTGCATTGTTTTGAATTGAATTATTGACTCTTGAATAATACCAGGGTTAGAGAAAAGCAGGCAGAAACTAGCTGTGAACCCCTCTGGGTAAACAGCCCTCTTACAGCATCAAAAGAAATGGGTTTACTCTAACTGCATGCTCTGGGTGGGAAAAAAAGAGCTTTTCTCAACTGTAGCGCACACTCAGATGCCCCTATTTTGGTTCCGTCTACAGCAAACAAACCTGAACTGAATCATAGAATCATAGATTGGTTTGGGTTGGAAGGGACCTTAAAAGATCATCCAGTCCACCACCCCCCCTGCTGTGGGCAGGGACATCTTTCACTAGATCATGTTGCTCAAAGCCCCATCCAACTCGACCTTGAACACTTCCAGGGATGGGGCATCCGCAACTTTGCTGAGATGGGGTGGTATGAAATTCAGTTTTAGATGCAGAAGCCGGAGTCTACTTGTTGGGTATAGAGCTTAAAATAAGGCCTAACCTCCTTTGGCCGGTAGCCTGCACGTAATTGTCAGTAGAGAGGAAAACAAAGGCAGCTGCTGGTTATAATGAAGATTATTTGAAAGAGGGGTACTAAATATTTCCTTTGTTTTGGAGCAGTAATAAGAGGCAGTAACAGGCCATTTCAGGCATCAGGATGGGCTAGGGTTGAGATCCACCCCAGCACTAGCCCAGAGCTCTAACTCAGGCAAGATGCTGCTGAGTAGCCAAGTTTCCTCAAGCACCATGAAGGAGCATGCCATCACAGCACTAAGTACCTTGTTTAAGGAGGTGGCTCCACAGCATCTGTAGGAACACAGTGGACTGGAAACCTTTGTTCCTCGTCCTGTGACAGATAAATGATCCTACAAAAATTCAGAGCGCAGCTGATTTCTGACTTTCTGAGACCATGAAATGGCTTCCTTACGAAGGAACTGTGAGTGGGACACTTTCAGCTGTGCTGGAAAGACTGCTGTTGCATGAGTGGGCGGGAAAAATTAGTTTAGTCAGGTAGATCCTGTGGGTTTAGGGGGTTGGGGAAAATATTTCCTCCAAGCTCTGCTCTTTGACCAAGGAGAAGATTCTGCAGGAGTGTTTCCTTGAAATATTCTCCAGCCCAGGGTGCACTCTCTCCTGGGTGAGAGGGAAGATGGGGTCCCTATCAGACACTGCTGCTGGGTTGTCCCAGCTTCTTCTATGAAGAAGCTAATATCTCCTTTATTTAAAAGGGAAAAAAAAAAAAAAAAAGTAAGGAAATTGTAAATCTACAGGCAAAGTGCCCCCTTGTGAGTCTTCCAAAGACCAAAGATGGTGTATGAGGTCTGTTCACACAGCTCATCTGTCCTTGGGCTCAGGATGTAACCGGGCTTGTTCAAATATCCATTCTTCTCCTTCTGCTTTTGAATCAGTGCATTTTCAGTTTGGCATGTAGAGGCTTTCTTTCTTGTATCAAGAAGCACCATGACATTTTTTTTAAATCTGTCTTTGGCATTTTCCAGCACAGACAAGATGGGGTCTCAGTTTCTTGAGAGATGATGTGCTCCTGCTGCTTATTCCTTACTTAATCCTCCAAGTGTGACATCAGTCATCTCCATGTAACTTACTGAGACTTCTCAGGCACAGGATTATCAGTGATATGGCCTCCAGTGGGGAATGCACAGCAGGAGCAGATGCATGGTACAGAAAGAGAGAGAGGAGCCTGTTTTCATGCAAACACGACTCATAATAAAGTGGTTTTTGAAAGAGACAAAGTGGAAGCAGCAAATATGCAAAATATAGAAAATGTACCTGATTTCCTAAAAAAGGAATTGTCAGTGATCCTGGCAATTACAGTTCCATTAATTTAAATTCTATCCTTGGGGTGAAAATGAAGCAAATATCAGAGACAGGAGGAGGAAAGAGAATCACTAAACAGCTGGAGATAAAATTTTAGTAATAAACATGACAATGGGTCCTCAGACCAGTTGGATCCTTCAGGCGCCACTAAAGTACAAATAATAAAAGAATAAATCTTCACAAACAGATATAAAAGGTTTTAAAAGAATTAAAGTAGTAGTGCCTACTGGAAATTCAGCTGGTATATTGCATTTTGGTTTTCCATAAAGTATTTGATATTGCATCTCCCATGAATGTACTTGAATAATTAATTCAGATTGGCTTCAGCATGAGTACTTCCACAGGGTCTACAAATTGGCGGAAAGAACATTAGCAAATGGTAATGATAAATGGCAGTGTTTTAATTTGGGGGAGGTAGCTACTGGGGTGTCACTGGGATTGGTGTTATATCCTATCTCATTTATCACTCTCATTAATTGGTCTGGAAGAAAAATAAACAGCGCATTAATGAAATTCACATTCAATGCTGAATTGGGGGGGAGTTTCAAATCCCGGTAGGGATGAATAAAAAGGAAAAACAAAAACATTCAGAGAAAAGTGAGGTGCAAGGACTGATAACTATTCTTTTTTTTTTGTAAAAAAAAGAAGTAATGCAACTACTAGATCTTGCTTGGAGTATTTTGGGGAAAAATATTGAGAAAGAATAATTGTTCTGGATCTGAAGGCCAGAAGATGCCATGTTGTCCATTTAATTTTATTCCCTTCGCAATACAGGCCAAAAAAAATTGATTCCTCCAAGAAGCCAGGTATTCTAAGTTGTGTGAGAATATCTCTCTCGGAAATGCATCCAGTCTTAATTACAGATCTCAGGTGACGAATACTGTTTGTTAACAGTTTGAAAGAAAACCTGAAAAAAGCAGTGTAATCAGTCATTAGGCAAAGTATTATATTACCCATGTTGTGGCAACTGTCTGCTGCTGGTGGTTTCAGCACTGTGAAGATGGAGAACTCTGAACCCAACTTTAAACATTGCTTGTCCTGCTTCTGAGACAGCAGAATACCATTTTACCTCAGGTTTCGTACATTTTCTTCTACATCCTCCTTTATGCGTGTTCAAACCTTAGCAAACCCGAAGGCTCTTTTCGTATTTTTCCTTTGACATTCTCTCATTTTTCTCTTCTCTTTGTCTTTTGCCTTTGACTTCTGTTTATGATTCTCTTTTTCTGATATGATCTGCAATTAGTGACAGAGAATTCACTTCTTGGACAGACCAATTACTTGATAGATTGCAATGCCTGCAGAAGCCAAAGACATCTGTTGTTCTCTCAGCCCTAACAGAAAACTGCTTGCTAAATAGTGGTAGAAGTATAATAATACATTTTTGTATGTTCTCTTTGATAGCTCTTCCTATAATACCAAACACATTTTGATGCTGAACTGGCACATGCTTGGGTTTTCAGGAATTTGGCTTGGTAATTGAACGTTTTGACTTAAGTATGAATCACAAACTTGTTTCTTATTAGATTAAGTAGTAAATAAGTAAATGAGAAAAGATTTCATAATATGGCGTACAGCTTTAAAAAAAGTCAAAACAGTTTTTGTTTTCTGCGCAGAGACTTCGCATCATTGACTGTCTGGGCCTCTGATGGTGCTGCCACAGCAAGTTTGACCAAAGCAGAGAAGCAACAACTAATCCATATTCAGAATGATGTTATCAGTACCCTCCCAGAAAAAGGCAGCACATGCTCCTTGAGGGGTATAGTACCAGTTCTTAGGGAGAATCATAGCGTAACATATCCAGAGGAACTTTCCACCTGCTTGACAGCTCTCCAGCACTGAAACCTGCTTTCCCTTGGCTCTTGGAAGTGTTGCGATGAAAACTGGTAGGCCAGGTGGGCAATCTATTTTAAGATGCTCTGCAGCAGAGCAGGTGAATGAAGCACCTTCTCTACACAGCTGCAAATGCAGCTGGCATCTTCTGTGCTGTTCTGAGCATCGTGTCACAGGAGAGATATTGAAAAGCTGGCGGGAGTTCAGAGGGGAGGCACCGTTATTATTAGGTAGCAGGAAGGCTTGATTGATATGGAAAGATTAAAAGAGCAAGCTATGTACATCTTGGCAAAGAAACAACTAAGAGGAGATATGATAATCACCTCCAAATAAATTCAAGGAAAATCCCAAGAGGAAGAGACTTTGTGCAGGCTTAGTACATCGCGGCATTGCATAATAGGATGAACTTTAGAGAAGGAAAACTTGTGAAGTTTGAACGTTAAGAAAAACTATGTGGAAGAAGATCCCTGGGGAAGCATTGCTCCAGGACTGCTTAAACTATATTGGTCCCATTACAAGAAAACAGTTAAGGAACCATTCCACATTGATCAAAAGAGGGAACAGACTCCTGAGGTGAATGGCCTCTCTCTAAAGCCAGAGACCATGGGCTGCTCTGTATTTTCGGAATTTTCCCTAAATAGCTTGCTGCTGGTTTTTGTGAGAGGCATCATCTTGTCTTTAAAGCTGTTGTGGTGTGTGTCGTTCAGTGAGACTATCACCAGTGCTGTATGCACCAGCCTGCTAATTGTTTCGGGGGAGGCTGTATTCTAAGAGAAATGCTGTCTGCAGAATGTATTCAGCAGGTTTTCTTTGTTAAAGAGTTGAAATGCATGGACATGTAATAAGGAACAAAGGAAATGGAGGTGGCATTGCCCAGTGTGTTACAGTAAAACTATTGAAGTGCTTACCAAAGGGGGACCTTGAGTGAAATATTGCAGCGAGGAATTTTGAAAAGCATCTGCTGGTGTCACAGCCATTATCAGTGCTGAATTAATAGCCATGTGGAGTACACTGCTGCTTACCAAAGGTGCTGATTTGTCAGCAGGGGCCAGGAGGGATGTTTTTTTTCATTTATGCAGAACACTTCAGACCTGGCTGCATACAGGACTGTAAGGTTTCACCCATCATGTCGGGTGCCAACCTCTGCAGAAGGAGAAGAGCTTGAAGAGCAGGAAATAGCTTTTCAATAAAATAATCTAAGATACATTAAATAAGGCATTACTCACTTGCTCATATGTCCTTTTTCTTAGATGTAATAGCAGTAACAGGGAACGCTCTAAGCTGCTCTGCAGTAACTCTCCTAATTATACGTTTACCCCATGATACATGTGAGGTAATTTACTTAAGGGTGACCTTACAGGGGAATGGAGGCGTCTGTAGCCAACTCTGCTAGATCCTGGCACAGCTGAACTTGGCAGCCTGAGCAGCCTGGTTCCCCTCCATGTCTGAGCTCTCTCAGATTACCTCACATTTATTCAGGGATGAGTGCGGAGGTAACTGGTTACCTCACTGTCACTTATTCAAGTGTCCATAACCCAGCTAAACACCATATGTTCCTGGAGGAGCCAAACATTTCCATTATCTTTTTATTCCTTTATTCACCTGAATATTGACTCCCTTTTTGTATTCCTTCACCTTCCCTGGGCCTGTAGCAATAGCTGTTAGCAATTATTTATGGGAGAGCTGCTGATGCATGTGACAAGAAATAGGGCTAATGGTGATGTCTGTTAGCCTGTAAAATTGCTCCCCCAAGTAAACTGGTGGAAGTCTTATCACTCGTATGTTTTAAAACCAGCCTGGACAAAGCACTGTAAAATATACTGCAGGGAACAATCTTGGAGTGGCAGCAAGATTAAGTAATGGATTGCTCTCTCATTCAGCCTAGCAAAAAGCCATGTGAGAGTATTCAGGGTACTCCAGGGATGTGCTGGTTTGGCTTGTCCTTTTGGGGGTCTCTGTTGGCAGTGCTCCTGTACAAACAGTAGGTTAGATTTGTCTTTGGGGAAATAGAGAGGGAAAGGGAAGGGGGAAATGTTGCATACATGGCCCTGACCACTCTGCCTTTACATTCCCCTTCACTGCCCCTGTGCTAGTTATAACTCTCACATTGCAAACCTTTGCACTTATTAAAACCTTTCTTGGCTCTGATCAGCCTCACATCCAGCCAACAGTTCTGACAATCCTGTGCTTTTCCTTTTTTTTAGCTTCACTTCCCTGTATGTTGTTGCTGGAGTCGCTGATAAACCAATGGTTGGCTACTGAAGAAAGGCTGGCGTGCTTAACCATGGTGGTTTTGTACAGATTTGGCCAAAGATACAAACCATGAGGAGATTAACAGTTCATAGACTTACGCCATGGTGCAAAGAGAACCTTTAAGCTAAGGAGCAGAGAACATAAGAGTCATGGTGATTAGTCTCTGCTAACCTGACAGGGAATGATAGACTTGATAAGTGATGCTACTTTTCCACTCCCTGTTATATTACACACCTTTAAATCAGGTTAAGGTTAGCTGGACTGCAGCAATCATTACAAACCATGTTTGGTTAGGCAGTCTCCTGCACTAAAATAGCGTTCTGAGCCAAAAGGGGTTTTTCATTTCATTTCTACGCCTACTTCTGAATAGCTGGTACTTGAGCTTGGAGTAGTTTTCCCCTCCAATTTTGCCTGAATGATCTCTTTTGAAAATGTTTAGAGCAATGCAGCTTCTGCTGCTGCCTTTGCAACTCTATTCTGCATATTATAATGTTATTATATATTACATATTTTTAATATTTTTTGTATTTTATATATAATTACATATTATTCTGTATAAGGACTTCTCTCCCGGGCACTTTCTTAGAAATCAGACCTTTTTTCTTTTTCCTGGCAGCTGCTCACCCACTTAAGCCCTTGTGAAGGGACATTCCAGCCCCCTTCTATACATTCAACAACCCTGCCTCAACAGGTCTAGTGAAGTGGTTATTCCCCTCTACTCAACTCTGTTGAGGCTGCATCTGGAGTGCTATGTCCAGTTTTGGGCCAGAAAGGTACAGACAACTGAAGAGAGTCCAGTGGAGGCCCACCTAGATGGTCAGGGGGTTGCACAAGGAGAAGCTGAAGGGAGCTGCGATTTTCAGCCCGGAGAAGGTAAGGCTGAGAGGATCTAACTCATCTCTTCTACTACTACCACTACTACTACTACTACTACTACTACTACTAAAGGGGATGTATAGCAAAAGGACAAGAGGCAAAGGTCACAATTTGCAACAACAGAATTTTCAATTTAATATAAGGGACATTTTTCACCCTAAGCGTGGTGAAAGCACTGCAAGAGCGGCCCAGAGGGGCTGTGCAATCTGGGAGATTTTCAAAGCTCAGGTAGATAAGGTCCTGAGCAATATCATCTGATTTTGTAGTTGGCCTCGCTTGGAGCAGGGAGTTGGACAAGGTGACCCAGAAGTGTCCCTTCTGACCTAAATTAATCTAATATTTTATGATTTTGCATTTTAAGATGTGACTGGCTATTTTGGTGTTCAGGTAAAAGCCCAAAAACTCTTCCGAAAATGTGGGTCAGGCTCAGCAGCCAGTGTCAGTTGGGAAATTCTGGCTTGCAGTCTCTTCTGTGCCTCAGTCTTCACTTGTTGCACCATACACAAAGCTCAGTGCTATCGTGCTCCCCAAACACCCGGAAGGGAGGAATTAAATACAACTGCTTTCTGTAGAAGTGAAATTCTAGGTAGGAATACCACACACATACAGTCCTTAGAAAAGTTAAAACAGAATTTATTATTTTATTGTTTGGCTTGCTGACTTTCTGCCTGTCAAAATGGTTCTTGTTGATTCCACTGCCTCCCTGAAGACAGAAAACAAAGTTGACAAACGCCTGCCAGGCGGGCAGCTCTAGAGCTGTCATTTGCAATTTCTCAGTGGAAAATTGGAATTTGTTGTCAAACTGGAAATTTCTCATGGCAAAATTTCAGTTGTGCAAAAACTGGTTTTAGGCAAGACATTCCTTAGCTAGCTCCTAATAAGAATATATCCTTTTTCCTTTTTTCCATCTCATCCACTTAGCCCTAAAATGATTATAGCTCTTGTCATAAACTTACCAGACAACGTAACATAATAGATTTCCTGTCACAGCCAGGGCATCTAGGTTTTCCCTTAGTAGTATATTTAATAATAACGGTTAAAGCGTGCAATTAAAGGCAAGGGGAAGCTATTGCTTATTTCAGCTGTGGCCAGAGTTTGTTCCGTGACTTAAGGAAAGCTATTTAATATTACGATTTGCAAAATGAGAATACTCTTTTCTATGCAGAAGGAGCAGCGACATCTTAGCCTGGAAGGTCTGAGTCAGGTGCAGTTTGCAGCCCTGGCTGCTTCTGCCCTCCTCGTTCTCCTGCCCTCATTTGGGAGGTGTCACTCAGCTAGGAAAGATAATGCAGATAGGAAGGTTAGGTCAGCTGATGAGAATTTGTTTTGCTGATATTGCTGTTGCGACCCACCAGCTTGTTGCCTGAGGGTCTTACCCTTTGTTCTGCAG
>NW_009193293.1:36336-56901 GCF_000690835.1 Fulmarus glacialis
GATGTTGGTAGAGCTGACAATCACTTCCTGCCTGTTGGAAAATTGCTGAGGCAATGGTCTCCCTCCTGCCACCAGGCTCCGGCAGCAGCAGTATTAATGACAATCTTCCCCCTGCTGTAAGATATAGCTTGTTCTGGCCAAATCTGACTCAGTTTCCAGGAATCCACCTCAGCGATGACCTCCTTTAGACCCCAAGAAAGCTGGTGATGCTTAGCCATGGTCTTTGGAGAGGTCCCTGAAAACTCAACCTTGCTTATCATCTTACTAAATCATGGAAATGCTCCCCGTGTTAGAGGGAGGTGGTTGGGGAGGTAGGGGTGGGTGTGCTCCCCTTCTAAAGCCATTCTGCAGAATACTTCCCCCCAAAATCTGCTTCCTATGGGAGCAACGAATTCTCCACAGAAAGGGAGTGGGTCCTGGCACAGCCTGCTTAGACCCACAGCCAGAGTAAAAGGCTTTACCTGGAAGATGGGCATAGCTGGCTGAATCACAGAGTTGTCGGATATTTCAGAGACAAACCTGAGACTCTAATTGAAATGCATTTGATGGCTGGAGTTCAGCCTCTATTAGGCAAGAATCCATGTTGTAAAGTGAACCAGCTTTGCACCTGTTTTGTCCCAGCTGGCATCTCCTGCCTGAGAAAGGCCCACTGCTGTGGTAAAAGGTATTAGAATAATAAATCCTATCCATAGAAGACTTTGATCAAAGAGCTTTCTCATTTCCTTTCTTTACCTTGTTTTCTTTTCTTTCTCTTTCTTTCCCTTTCTTTCCCTGTCCCCTCTATTGGCTGATTATTCTAGACAACTGTGTCTGATGGCCTAGTGGAGCTGATTGTGGTCGCAAAAGCGTTCGTGAGGCTGGCGGGTAGGAGCATACGAGTCTCACATACCCTGGTGTTGGCTTGCAGCAAAGGGAGCATCTAAGCTGATTAAGTACAGCATAGCTTTGGTCTGTGTGTCCTCAGTCCCTTCTGACTGCTGACTTTGTTTCATCTCCTGGGGTCACTTCAAGTCATTCACCTGCTCCTGAGAGTCCTCTCTCCCCCCTCCCACCACTCCGCTCCCACCCCTCCAGCAGCCCCTGCGTGGGACTTGGAAGACCCATGTTCAAGGCCCTGCCTGACCATAAATTTTTTGTATGCCATTGTTCGGGTTTTTTCGGCCACTGCCATCTGTGTGTCAGCTCGCCATCTGTACAGTGGGGGAGTAATTCTGCTTGCTCCATCTTTCTGCAGGTGCCTCTTAGGACAAGGTGTTACCTCCAGCTCTGAGCTGTGCTTTCTTGGCTCAGCCCAGAAATGGCTCACAGCCCGCACCTCGCAGCAGGCTCCCATCTCCCTGTGCCCCTCTGTGGAGACATGTCCTGACTGACTGGTCATCACGTTGACACAAACAACCCTAGCTCCTGATGGGCTTTATGGCACATACGGAATAGTTGGTGTGCAGCACCGGATGGCTTTCTTTTTCCTTAGTGCAGAAGTGTCTCCCCTGCCCTGTCTCAAAACTGTTCATCTCGCCCTCCTCCACAAGCCTGCTCTGTGATCAAGGGAGCTTTGTGTCACATTTCACTGATGCCCAGTTGAGGCACCCAGACTGGGATCACTGAAGGGAAAAACCTCCATTTGTTCTAAAGGCATCCCTCCAAATCTCGTCACAAGCAACCATCAAGCTTGGCAGAAAGAGCCCTTCCTTTTGTGTTATAAACAGAAAGAAATAATATATGATCTAAGCTCCTAACCATGCTTAAATCTGTTTATTCTGATGTTTCCCTCAGCGCATGTCATCAACAAAAAATCTGTTAGAATATTTTTCTCTCTCTGACTGTCTTCCTGTCTGTCTATTTTTAATTCTATCAGAATTAGGTGATTGCTGTTACAGATTAGGTTTACCTGAAGAACACCCGCTGTGATGACTGTATTTTCCTACCTTAGCATAAGCCTTTTGGCTTAGTACAACATTAAAGTCTTGAAATCAGTACTTAAAGTCAGTACTCCAAAGGCAAGAGATCCCCAAAAATAATGATGTGTCTGCACCAGTAGCTCATCTGCACCTAGACACCCTCTATATTTAAAAGTAATGTATTAACAAAAGCTATAAGATGACATCTTATGTATAACAAATGAATCTGGAACAGAAAACAATCAATGTGTTCAAACTACTCTGGTTAATATTGTGGAGTGAACTTATTTTTTTTCTGATGCTTGAGTGATTCCATATCACAACCTGAAGACTAAATTATTGACAGTTAAGAAAATAATAATCTGGATTTCTGGACTATTATAAACAAAAACAAACAAACAAAAAGAACTAGCCCTGGTTTGTCCGTGAAGGTTATAAAGTCTGTGTCAGACGTAGAAGAAACCTCCAAAAGTAGTAAGATTCACAACAGACAAAGAGCTGAACTTGAGCTGTTTGGGGCCAGCAGAACTAATGCAGTGTTGGGATATAAATGTAAAGGAATAGTGAATCATGCATTGAAAAGACTTTATCTCCTGTGCACAGGTAGTAAGCCTAGGAGGCTTGAAGCAGAAGTATGTTCTGCATGTGGAAGCCCATGGCTCCCCCTGGGGAGAAATACAGAGCTCACACCCACTCCAGGTGAGGCAGGCAGCCCCACGCTCCTTGCTGAGTCCTTGAGGCACTGAGGAGCAGGGTGACCTATGCTGCAGCAAATCCTCGCCTGCTGGCACGGCAGCAGCTTTCAAGTCAGCTCTGCCCCACACCAACAGGAGCTCAGAAGAAACCAGAGCCCAGCCTGGAGCAGCTAATAGGTGATATCTGAGTATCTGCAGGAGTTCAGAGTTCAGAGGGTTGTTTGGTGTGTTGTTTTTTTTTGATTTGTTTTGTTTTTTAAATGACACCATACTGTTTACTACAAAAATACTAAAATCAAAAGTTCTGGCTGGTTGACGACCCACTATGAGCATTGCTGACAGAAGAACACTGAATCATGTTCTACCACCCATTTGTTAGAAAGGTATCACAAAACTGAACAGGATGGAGAGAAGAGTCACAAAATGTAATTTAAAGACTGGGGGTGAAGAAAGAACAAAAGAGCCTGCTGCCTTTCAGGAAAAGACTTAAGGAGCTCAATCTGTTTTAGTTAACCAAAAATAAGATTGAGAAGCGGTGTGGCTACAGGGTATAATTACCCACATGGGGAGAAAATACTGTCTACAAAAGGGATCTTTAATCTGGCAGAGAGACACAACAAGAACTAATTACCAGAAGGTGAAGCCCAGCTAATCCAATGTAGTAATGGGGCATAACTTCTTAGGAGCACAGATGATTAATCACTGGAACAAAATACCCAGCGAAATGGTGGGTTCTCCATCTCTGTAGTCAGGTTGAATGCCTCTCTGTAAGACCTGCTTTCAGCATGAGATGCCAGACTCCATAAGGACACCCCCAGTGAAAACCTATGGCCTGTGTTGCACCAGACCAGTTTTGGACTCTTCTTTCATCTCACATCCACTGTCCCTCAGCCTCTCTTCTGCACAAAGACCCTCAACTCCACACCAGTAATGCCACTTTCTCACCTTAACTTTGCTGCTTTTTCTGCTGCTTCTTCCATGGCCAGTGCTGGGAAGAAGGCTGGCTTGGATGCCCAGCCTTTTGCTGCTCCTGATCTCCATCCTCTCCTTGGCCTGGACATCTGCCTTTATTTTCCCCACACCATACTGTGACATGTCTCCACTTTGCTTCTTACAGCCTGCTCTGTTTCTTTGCATGGATCCCTACAAAATCTGTCTTGGAAGGAACCAGGGCAAGGAGCTCCAGGACAAAATCTGGCACTGTCTGCTCCCACTCGCAGGCCACCCATGCTTCCCTCATGAGATCGTCCTTCCTGCAGTGGAAGCTACTCTCTGAGGGACACGCAGATCCAGAAGGGACTTCCCAGGCAGAGTTCCCCTTGTGCTACCACACACCTTACAGCATTTGGCCTTGGGGAAGTGTCTGCTCTGCCTCTGCTCTGCCTCCCCCTTTCCACCCCAGCAGTCTGACCGGAGGCATGGGAGTCAGTCTCTATTTACCAAAGTAGTTCTTCCCATTTTATATCCAACGCACACACACCGCTTCTCTGGTAATACATTCACTGCCACAGTTGGAGCATTTGTAACCTGCAGAGTCCGTGCCAATCTGGAGACAGAAGGTTTCAGTGAATTGATACAGCTTTGCAACAAAATGACCTGCCTGCTGGTATTTCAGGGCCGAACATGCTTTGAGGGTGGCTCCATTGGTGAAGCCCATTTGTCAAGAACGGTGTAAAGCTCCAGAGTCCCACCAGAATCCTCACTAAGCCTGGGCAACCAAATCACATTAATTTCCAAAAATGCTTTTTTTCATCTTCAGCTTGCAAGACAACTTTATCTCTTCCTTACAGGCATGGGACATGGCTAACACAATCTATGCATTTACCAGCATCGGCATGGATTATTAGAAGCAACCATATCTGGACCTCAGTTTAAGGTTGCCACTCAATTCCAGCTGGTACAAAATGTGGCCTTCTGTATGGTTGAAGTTGCAGCAGGCATGCAGAGCTTCTGCTGTAGTCCCTTCCCTAGCTTGCAGATAGCCTCTGATATCAATTCAAAGTCTCATTTTTCAAAGAAGCTGAAGGATTGAATCCCTGCTCCATGAAGAACCAAATTTCAATCTGTGACTCCTGTTGACAGCTGGGCTCCTCTGAGCCAATGCCTCTGAGAACTGACAATAAAACAATTCTGATCAAAGGGAAGTCTCTGTGGAAATTATTCAAGTGGGGAGCAAGTACACTCCGAAGCCTGGGGGTCTCTAAGGGATGTCACTAGGCTTTCCTTGGAGACTACTGCCATCACTGACACTAACAATACAAAAACCTTTATTCTCCCCACCCCATGCCCTCATTTCCTCATTCCCTCCAAAGAGAACAGCCATCCGTGCAGAGTGCTGACTCCAAACAAGGAAACTGCCAGAGACCCCATGAACTCTATGTGGGTTTAAGTGACTTTTTTTTGCATGAAAAAGTGCTTGGAAGCTGCAGTAATGGATGCAATATAAAACTCTACAAAGACGCAGGAGAACTTGACCCTGAGTTTCTAGGTCAGCTGTCAATGAAATAACCCTAATTTCTTGCACTCTGGAAATGAGTGCTAAATAAAGGAATTGCACAGTTGAGGAGTGCAGCTTGTAGATGCAGATGAAGTCTAACCCACCCGACTCACTTAATTCTAACATCAAATACAGTTCCAGAGCTCACCCCAAAAGCACTGTCACCTATACCTGCATCATTTCCATTGCCCCTGGAAGAGCTACGTAAGATGTTGCAAGCCTGGGATTCTCCTGTGGCTTTCCTAACATCAAGATGCCTGAGCTTACACCTTTTTTTTCCCCCTCTAGTGGTGGGAGGGGTAGCGGGAGCCATGAAGGAGCAATAATTCAGTACATTAAATATACATGCATGTATGTATATATTTATAAAAAGAGAGAGAAAAAGAGCGTTAAGAAACTGCAAAATCCATGAGCCAATTACAACTCACTTTTTTCCCCTTCCATCTTTTTCCATTTATAGTGCAAAATGGGCCTTAAGCTCCAATTCCAAAATACTCATTGCAATAATTCCCTCTAGCAGAGAATCATTATTTACTGCTTGCATTCTCACTTCAAATCGGAAATATCAAGCCGCAAACATAGAAGTATTGGGGTTAAAGAAATGTACTCCCATTTTGTTCAGAATGGCATTCCAATAAGCGTTTATTGCCATGTAAAAGCTGTGAATTATATTTGAAATTTTCACTGAATTTTCAGTGAAAAAAACCTATTATTTCTGGAGCCTTTGTAGGTGATATTTATCTCTTGACCCCAGTTATATGGCATCGAGTAAGGCTACAAAACCAAACACTCTATCACACAATCACTGAGTGTTGGTGGGGAGCAAGGGGAGGCCGCGGTGATGAAAAACTGAGAGATACCAAAAAAGAACCATCTTGGTAACAGGTGTGACCTCACTTGTGATGTCAGCAGCCAAATAGTGGTGATAATCTACTGAAAGTTACTAGAAATCAAGCATCAGAAGGTATAAAATTACATTAGGATCATGCTTGCAGCTGCATTCAGGATAACACCCTGACGTTTTCGCCATGCTAACAACACTAGTCAATTAAGAAACCTTCCAGGCCAGACTAGCAGCTGAAAAAAGAGATGCTAATCCAGTCTCTGAAGTGCTGCAGTGCACGAAGCGTGGGCTCACTCCATATGTTCTCTCCCTCCTTGCAGAGTAAACGTCAGTGTTGCTTTTGCATGTTTAATGACAGTTTTCTACAACCCACTGAGCCTAGGAAATATTAGAGGAGCTATGAGTGATTAAATTCAACTGGAGTGAGGCCAACTCATCTCACCATTCTTCAAAGTTGGTGGAAAATGTACACCGGTAAGAGGTGCGGGTAGTAAGTTCCCCAGCACTAAACAAAGCTGCCACCCTCCTTAAAGTTTGCCCCAAAGAGGCAGTCCCGCATACACTCATGCCTGAGCCCCTGCCACTCCACCATCCCAGGCCTCGACGCTTGTTGGCGGCCCCTGCACTTCACCCAGCCTCACCCTGATCACTCTACAATGGGATTAAGTAATTTATAGAGCAAATAAATATCAGGAGGCTATGAATCATAAGGCTATTATTCCTTCAAGGGTTCCTGTCCTAATTCAGAGCAGAAACCTTCTAATGATGCCATCAGCTGCAAGAAAGGAAGCTTGAGTCATCATAGCTCCCGGATAAAATCATATGTGTGCGATACACAATTGTCTCTTTATTTAGATAAGCTGGCTTTGTTATCCATGAGCCCTCTGACTGCCTGTAATAAGGAGGAATCGGTTTGATACTTGCCCCCACTGCAAGCTGAGAGCCAACATGCTGTAATGCACCCACTCTTTTCCTTCCACTTAAGTGCTGAGAGATGCATCACAAATGGCCATTTGCAAATCATGAAAAATGTGCCTTATTTGTGTCCAGCACAGTCCTATCATGCACCCACTCCATCTCCTCAGACCCCCGCGCATCTCCCTCCCTCCCTTCCTGGGATTTGTTATGTGAGTCAGGGATGGAATAGCTCACATGCTCAGCTTTGCCATGTGGCTCTGATATACCTACAGGCCAGAACCAGGAGAGGTCATAGTAGCTGCAGCACCGAACTTTTGGTCTGGGATGCTCAGACTGGCATCCAGAACCTGTGCTAAGGGCCCATGAACCCTATGGTTCATGGGAAGAGGGGGTCAGTATGTTAGAGCAGCCTGAATATGGCACTGAGCAATGTAGGGAGCATGTGGCTGAGCAGGGCTTAGCTCTTGGGGTTTCCTGTCTTCTGGGAGAGTAGGAGTGCTCTCCTCAGCGCTACAGGGAGATGTTCCCATTCCCTCTTTCCAAGGATGGAGAGTGAAATGTTTGCCCCTATCCAGTAGTGGGTTTGGGGCATTCTTTTCCTAGTGGAACACCCGAGTTTGCTTCCCCGCCCAGTAAAGACAGATTCATACCTACCTTTCACGACACTCATTTGAATTACTTAACAACCTGCCCATTGTTTAGGCTTTCCCAGCCCTTATCCAACTTGGGCCATGAGGCAGATGGAAATGGTCAATCATCAGGGCAGACAGCAAGAGAGTAAGAGGGACTGTTGCTCTCTACTCCACTGATTGGAGCATTTGCCTGGGTGGGGAGAATGTCTGGGTTTGGTGTTTTACCCTAAACAATTGTTGAAACATTAGGTAACGGTTCCCTGAGGCAGAGTTTATTAGCTTGGTCACGTTAATATGAGTCAAATGCCTTCAAACTGGAGCTTGCATCTCAAACGCACTGCTACATTGTGGAGGTACCCAGATGGCAAAGGGCTGGCTCTGATGCCTCTATGCAAGTCCACCGTTGTTATGGGAAGTGCCATACAACAGCAGAGGACAGAGCATGTATGGAAACTATACGTGCTTTTCCTTTGCTCAGATTCCCCAAGTGAGTGGCAGTGCTCCAATAGACCCTCTGGTATGTGCTTCTAGAGCTCTTCTAAAAAATATGTACTAATGTCATCCATAAGCTCTTCAGCTGTGCTCTGTTAAGCAAATCCTTGCTTACTACCTACATTTCAATGTCTTTTGCTAACGTATTGTCTCTTGTCTCCACCTCCTTTTGCAGATGCCTGCAAGAGTTGCTCAGAGACTGGAAGGCAATGCCCAGTAGAAAGATTTTCCCAGCCTTTTTCCTGCAGTAGGAGGTTTCCCTATCACCTTTAATAGCTGTCGAGATTGGACCCCTTTGTTGCTGTTTTAACCAGGCTTGCCAAAAGCTCACTGTTCCACCTTCAGCGTAGGAATTGCAAATGTTCATCTTTTGATCAACTGCCAAATGCTTCCTCAGGAACAAGGAGAGGGATGGCTGCTTAGTGAAGCCAGCCTGCAGCCTCAACTACAGCTTTCCAGCCCCTGCATTTTAGATTGCACCCGTGTTCAGAGTGCAACAAACAGAGGCCATAAATTGCAGAAGGCTATGAAGTCCAATCACAAAAAAAGATCAGAATAAAATTCAAGAGTATTTTTCTTCCCTGCTCTGTGTATGTTTCCTATAGATCACAGCAGTAGGAGGGAAGTGTATATGCCCTAAGAAGAGCGCTTCTTTTGTTGGGAGTCTGGGTCCATCAAACCTGTTTTAAGTTGTTAAAGCATTTGAAATGTATCCAGGTCATTGTGCATTGAGATTAGTTACAGGGTATGTCAGTAATAAAAAAAAAAACAAAAAACATGTAACCCTATTTTAAAAAGACCTGCTCCCCACACAGACTGTATGGATTGTGGTCATTCTGTTGGAGCCAAGGGAACTGCTCAGAGCAAGCAAAGTTAAGCATTTGTGTAAGTCTTCCCAAGATCAGCCTTTACAGTGCATAGCTGGTATGGGATGTTCAAACATTCATATCTCAGTTAAATAAAAATTAATTTCCTTCATAATAAGGCTGGGCATTGCAACAGGCACAGCTATTTCCATGGCAAATCACAGTTTTCAACTGTCAGCCATTTTGCCCCTAAAAGTTGTTGAAAAGGGTCACAAGATACAATGGGAGAAATATATTCTGCTTCTAATTCTCACTTGAAAAAGGTCTGAATACTTTATATGTAAACTTTTCAAAACTATTCACCAAGCATGGCAAATTCTAGCCTAGCAGGTGGATGTTTCACAAGCTACAACTATTGGAAAATACAGTTTTATAATAAAAACCATTTTGCCATCTTAAATATAGAGCTAGTAGTCACTTACTTTAATACGTGGTAATATGGTTTTATAAATATGCAAATAACACATCATTTTGCATCTAGTACCTTGATTCTAGGCTTTTAAGACTTCTAGGAAGAAAAAAGTAAACAAATATGAAGCAACATGATAAAAATTCAGGGCTTTTTTCCATTCACTTTTGAAGCACAAGAAGCATAAAGGTATTAGTGTTTGCAGGTGTTGGAAGAACCGATAAGGCATTGGCTTACTTGGTTTTACAGCGAGATCATTCTGCTATAATCTTGCAAGAATTCTGAAGTGATAAATGCAAAGGAGTTTCTCATGCCTTTTCCTACATTAAACAAGAGACCCCATCATCACAAACCATATTCTTCAACTTGGGCACACGTCTCCGCTGTGTTCCAAAAGCTTCTTGGGAAGATCAACTCTAAGAGCAAAGCAAAAAGCCAGTGCCTTAAACTCTAGAAGGAAAGCTACCATTCCACCTCTCAGAAAGAAGGCCACCACCACCACAGAAAGCAAATATTCATGCTCACACCGAACTCCATCTGTTTAGTGCTCAAACTGAATTAAATCTTTTTTTTTTTTATGCTGCAGTGTTCCAGGTAAATTATTTTCTTTAGTCACAAGACTTAATTAACACCTGCTGAAGTCAGTGGAAAACCTCCTACCAATTGAATGGGAAGTGGTCAATCTTATGGAGAACGCTTGTAGGATGGGATAAATAGCGCAAAATGGCAGCAGTATGTGGAGAGATATGCTGGTTATACATGTCACAGCCACAGTTAATCACAGTAGGATTTGGCTCACTGTGGTATCCTGAGGTTATACCTGTATGTCTGTATACATGGTAGCTGAACATGCCTTTTAGCCCTCTGGTCGTGATAGCTCCCCTATTTCAAGTTGATATTGTGGTTGCTACTTGTTGTGAACCCATACAGCATTTGGTAGGAATTCTTCTTTATTTTTTAATGGAAGGTACAGTGTGATTCCTTGCGGCAGCAGATCTGCTCCATAGGCAGGCTTGGTCCTTTGGAAACATAGGATGGCCGCTTTCCAGAACCACACACAAATGCTGGCTTCTGCCAGATGCAATTTCTCAGCCAGGACCAAAGCAGCTACGGAAAAACAACAGAAACGGCCACAAGCTTAACAGTCCTTTCTAATGACTGGTCAGTACAGAGTATCAGAGGATATAATTCTAAATCTGCTCCTGGGAAACACAATTTACCTTCATTTGCTTTGTAAGTCAGGAGAGAAATGCTACCTTCTTTGTTGAGATATGTAACTCCACCTGAAGTGCCAAAGATTTTCTCTGTTGATTTTTGATTCCCTGTTCTCTCAGCATAAATGTCTTCTGTAACATCAAATAAGGATGTAATTCTTGGTCATTTGCACAGCATATGCACTTGCCTGAGTTGTAATTTCATGCAGATATATGTGAAATACAGGAGCTGACAGAGTAGAGCAGCAGTCTGCTTAGTCCACTGTCCGACCACCAACAGCCATGGATGCACGGTTATATTTAAAGAGATAGCCCCAGTCCCACCCTCACCTCAGAACGATTACACCTTTCTTCCAACACTGCCTCAAAGCTTTCACGGGTACCGCGGGTCTCACACGCTGCCTGCATGAGAGCTCCCTCGCTTACGTTGCGCAAACCGTGGCCACCCAGAATCACTGCTAGGTAACAGGATGGCAGGGAAAAAACCTTTTCACAACAGAGGGTCACAACCAAAAGAAAAAATGTCACACTGTACCACCTTAGGCAGGTACTGTGGTAGCAGCCATAACAGTACAGCTGCCAGTAGCATTTTCTTCCTCCCCGCTAGACCTTGTACTGCTTTGGAGCGGCTAAGGTGATACTAATGGCGCCTTTGTTGCCATTTGGGAATATAAGGACTTTAGGATGTGGCAGATTTTGCGAGGATGCAAAGTGACATTCAAGTCAGATCTAGCCCTAAGGTAGAGAAGCAGAAAGTCAATCCAGGGAAATATTATTGAGTGATTTTAATACATTTGTTGTTCTTAGTCTTTTTTTTTTTTTTTCTCTTTCTTGTTGGTATAATTGATCCTTTGGAAATTAAAAAAGAAAGATTCGGCAAATTCATTTTGGGTTATAATGTATAACAGCTTTTGGGACGATTGCAAAGTGCCTGAATTAGGACAAAATATAAATTTGTAAATGCATACAGAGAAAAGGATAAGGAGAAATGGAAGTTATAAAGTAACATTTATGATTTATGAAAAATTCTTCATTTTAGTGCTAATCATAATGGACTCCTGCTGCTTATAACCTTATTGTAATCAAAGGGGTATATTCATTTCTTGCATAGTTATGTGCACATAACTCCTATTGAAGCTAGTAAGTGTTATGTGCTTGCTGTGAGGGGCAAAGAGGTGCCACACAATTAGATCATTTACTATAGCTGCATTGTAAATGATAAAAACGGCCTAGAATGTTATAATTATAGATAACATTGCCCATTTTTAATTTTAAAAAGGATGTATAGTATTGGCCCTTTGGCCTTGTGCTTGAGGGAAGACAGAAATGGTCGCAGGCATTGGAGGCAGTGGGAGGATAGGTTTCTGTGCATGGTCAAGCTCTCTACAGGCCTCCAAGCAAGTCTTGCTATGTGCTGTAAGAAGACTGCTTAATCACTTTCCAATCAAGCTTACCACGGGTGCCTGCAGGGCTGGGTAAAGGCTATCCGCTTCACCATGCCTGAAGCTGTGGAAGAACTAGATCTTAGTGGGACCAGACACCACGCTGAAAATATCACAGATAGCAAATTTGAAGAAACAGCAGAGATGTCTGCATTGACCAGCAGGAAATTAATATCCCCTTTCCAAGGTTATTAAGGAACCTGCAAGTAATTGTCTTGCATATCTTGGTTTGGTGTATTTTAGATGTGATCCGTTGGTCAGAGTCTGACATCAGGGTTCAAACCAATGGCAGGATGTTCAGTGCAGTTATTTTGTGTGTTCCCTTCTGGGAAAAGTGTGTCCAGATCCACCTTGGACAGCGTAACCACAGCTGCAGGTAGACTGGAAGAGGATCATACTTATATATAAATAGTGCCATTTTGGCCATATCATTTCAATTTTTTTATGGCAGGCTGAGATGAACTTTCAATATTAAAAGCCAAAATGGTGCAGCTCAGCTATTAGAGTAGAACTAAAAGTTCTTTTGATAATGCTGAACCAAAATATTTCCATCATGCTGACTGAGGTAATTTCACACAAGTGATGTAGATGAAATTGATACATCCTAAAAAAATACTTTGATTTTGGTAAATTATTATTTTCTAAAAGCCGAAGTAATGTTCTCCAGTTCTGAGCAGTATTTTCCAAACTTTTGCATTTCTCTAAAGGAAATAACATAAAAAGAAAATAATGAAAAGTTCACAAACCTGGATAAGGAATAGGTATCATAGACTGTGAAGAAACAATTCATCATAGTACAATTCAATGTGTATAGAAGTGTTTGAATGACTACTATCTTAGGCTGCTGCACTTCATACAGTCCCAGGATGCCCTGACACGAGTCTTCTTGAATACAGCAGTCACAGGGCACCTTAGGAAAGCAAGGATAATGAAGAAACCAGAAAAAAAAACAGGTTCCAAAGCTGAATTATTCAGAAATTTTGTGTCATGTTGAGTTTAGACAGCCTGATTTGGAACAAAAGGCACCTTGTGGATTGATGGAAGTCACAGCAGAACTACCCTTCCCCCTACTTCACCTTAGAAATCAGCACCATCGTCTCCCCATGTGATACACAGCATTTAATGGAGGAGCTGCTACCAGTAATTAAAGCAGCCAAATCTTCAACGCTTACACACACACACAAGCCCATGAATGTTACAATCTGGAAATAAGGACAAATACCCAAATCCCTATTTAGTTAACGAAATAAGTAGCACTTATTCTCAGATGTGCCAGACCACCCAAGGCTCCAGCTTAATTGCTTTCAGAGGCTGTGGACAAATATCCTCCTTCAAATCCAGCTGTGCTGCTGGATGTTACCACTGCAGCTCTTCATCTGTTGTGCCCCCTGTCCTCCTCTTCCTGCCTCTTCTCTCCCCTAATGTTAAGCACACTTTTGAACCAGCCCACACAGCGGTTTGTGTCAGCATTCCTTCCTTTGTGCCAAGTAAAATCACCCAGGTTAGTTTAATCGGTTTAAATAGGAGGTGGCAGTAGTGACTGTAGCCCTGAGAGGCCCCAGTCTTTGGCCAGCAAGGCACGAATGAATGGCCAGCAGGCAGCAGCCTGGGAGCTGATGAAGAGAACTAAAAAGTTCAGCTGCAGAACAAAGGCAAAAAGCCAGTTCAGACCGAAATCATCATTCCATGGTGCTGGGGAAAAAAAAAATGCAGGACACTGCACTGGTCACTCCTGCAGGGCTCACCTGCTGATCTCATGCCATCCTGTATATCTGGTTTTTCATCTTCTCCCATGATCTGAAGTGTCTCATCTGCCATGAATGGAAATACACTGTTCGTGTATGGCTATCATCCACCCACAGTACCTGGAGCACATCCTTTATTCCTCTGCCTGGAAATGCTATACCAGTGACCTTTGAGATCCTTGTTTTTTTTATATTTTTCAGGGATTCGGACAAACATTGCTAGTCAAGTATCATTGCTTAGCACAATCAGTCCAGAAAGAAGTGCCTCCAAGATACACACTTAGCAGCTGTGGTGCAACCAGGGAGTGTCTAGCTCCTCATGTGTGGTGCGATCCCGTCCAGGAAATCCCAGTCAGAATTGTGGCAGCATTACCTGGATGGCACACATAACCCAGAAAGCTTGACTGGTCCCAAAAGCACCGGTTGTCCTATGTTTGGGGATCCAACATTTGCACCTGCAACACATGTTCTCTTTTGGTCAGTGACTCCGAACAGCAAATCCTGTAGCCTTTCTCCTTTCTTAGGAGACGATTCAGGCTGACTTTCTCCTCTCTCCCCTTTGCCCAACCCCAGCTGTTTGAAGATGCTGCCATGCAGTGTTTGCTGATAATACTAACGTGTCAAAATGGTAACATGTCAAAATAGTATCACCTGTGCAACAGACCACCTAGTCTCCTCATCCCTGTCTTTGAGGAGCTGTGCCCAGTGAGGCATGAAGCATACTGGCAACTTTCTCATCAAGTGAAGCTCAGCTGCAGAGAGGTTGGGAATCCCCATCCAAATCAGCAGACCAGGCTGGAGAGCAGGGCTGTGGGAGGGAATGCAGTCCGTGAGAAACCAAATCAAGAAAGTATTAACTGAAGTCACCTTGCTCTTAGTGAGGACAGGTCATAATCCTCCCTGACTCCCAGTGGGAACATAAGAGCTTAAATAATGAATCCCAAAGTCTCCTTTGTGAGGTACAGGAATGTGACACCTCTTTCTCCTCAGCTTCTCCTCTGCAGCTGTTTGATTCCCAAGGAATTGCAGTGAACTTGCAGATTCTTCCCTAGTACACAGAGGGGGAGGGAGCATCGACCAAGGAGTTATTCTTACATTTTCAGTCACCTCCTGTCCTGCCCCAGCCAATTATGCAGCTGTGATAGAGACTTTTAAAAAGTGACTGTATTCTGCCCCAGAGCTAGCTGCATTCAGAGAGGTGAGCGAAATCTGGGCTTCTCTCAGTTTCAGTGTCCCCTGGATTAAAAATTAAAGAGGAGATATTGGTGTTAACTTTTCTCATAACCTGGGGAAGAATTTAAACAATTTGAAACCTCAGACGGCTTCAGAGAGAGATCCTGCAATTTTGCTACCAGGCACAGTTATGCCTCGTAACCCTGAGGAAGACAGGGCAAAGGCTTATAATAACAAGTAGCACTAGAGATGCTGATTCTTATTTCCACTGCCCTTATAATGGAGTGGGACCTTAAAGTGAAAGTAAATATTATTTTTGCACAATTTTTCCTTGCTGTTACATCAGGGATAGACTTGTAGAGAGGAGGGTTAATGGGGCTATAGCTCTGCTTACAGCATGTACTGGGTGCCATGTATACTTTTAGCCGCAGGTTGGGGAGCAGCTGCTTCTCTTTCCCCATTTCCTTAGATTGTGGTCACATCCCACTCAACTCTACACTGCCAAAATTTGTAAAAAGAGCTTTCTGTAAATGAGAACAAAAGGCCATATACATTTTTTTTGATCGGTCCCTCTTTTGTTTTGTTTTGCAACAGGTAGTGAAAAAAATTATTTCTATGATCACAGTTGTGTTACAGAGTTCATCTGGGAAACTTTCTAGAGAGGGATTAGAAAGCAGAAATGGTCTTCTTGTGGTTGATAGAACCTGCATTTCCAGGGTGCCTTGAAGCCTTCTGTCCCCATTATACAAAATAATGAGTGGTTCTTTAAGAAGCTCCAATACATTATGTCCTCAAATGTTACAATGTTACTAATTTTCTTTGTACAAGAACAAAAAACATTAAGCAGAGGTATGAAGGACACCTACAGTATCCCTCCTTTATGACTCATGTCTGCCCATCTTCTTTTCTTCTGGAGTCGCTGTTTGAAGTCTTTTTTGCTCTTCCCTTTCCAGAAAATATTCACACTCTGAATAGCCTGATTTGCTATGACAAATTCATCTAATTCACTGTAATTAGGAACATGGTAAACTTCTACTCGTGTACAAAAGATGAAAGGTAACAGCTAGCAAGTGATTATTTCTATCAGTAGGTTTCTGTATAGCATTTCAGACAAAACATTCCTGCCCTTAATAGCTTGAATGTCTCAAAAGAAATCCATGGTAACTTGATCAACAGTGTCTGAATCTTTTCACAGGCTGGATGCTTTTCAAAAAATAATGATATTCGAATCATCTTTCTTAATGAAGAAGATGATAGCACCAGTACAATGTGCCAGTTCTGTGCTTAGCCACTCAAAGTTGGCACTGGTTTCACATTAGGGTTGTTCATTTGGTGACTGTAGGGTGCTAAGGCCCTGATCCAAGAAAGTAATGAAGTACGTGTGCCTAAACATAAGTTTGAAGGTAATTCTTCAGACTGTCTCCTGTTCAATGCCATGCTCCTGCTCCAAGTACCTTGCAGAACAGGATGGGAAAGCCAGGAGGGAAGGGAGATGGGTGTTATTTGCAGACACTTTTGACAAACAGATCCCAATGTGGAAGAGCTGACATTACGCAGCACCTGAAGCGGTGGTCTCCTGAGCAGATCCAGGGTATGTGAATCATTCACATCGGTCTCCTTAGTTGCCTGAGGATCAGGAGGCACAAAGCCATTGTACCGAACTGCACTACATTGGACTGCTGTAACTGGCACCTCTAAGCATGATAAGCCCACTGGAGCAGGGACCTTAGTTCTGCTTTTCTTCCTGTGAGATATCTATGACAATCAGCCTAAGATTACTCGGTTAAAATGATCACTGCATGCACTGAGAGCTGTGAAGTGGGAACTACAGACAGATGTGGAACCTAGGAATTATCTAAGCCCAAGTTCACCCTTTACCAGGGTCTGGCAGGTTGTTCGGGCACCCATGCAGCATGCCCCAGGCACGATGGCATATGTAGCTATCTGTGGGCAGAGAGGGCATTCGTCTCGTTCCAGCTTCTCAGGATCAATGACCAACAGAATCTGATGTGCCCTGTCTGCAAGCCTTCTGGTGTGAGAAAACAAGAAACTTTGGCCTGAAGCAATGGGATCTGGCCACAGAAACCACAGACCTCAAGGTCCCCAGATTGGGGAAAATCTGTGGTAAATGTTGGGAGCTTACGGCTCTGCAGAGACCCAGTAAAGCAGGAGTACGTCTGTGCAACATCAGTCTGCGCAAGAGGGAGGATGCAAATGGTTTGGATGCAGTGAGCTAGGCACACAACAGTTTGTGGGGACAGTCTTGAAGGAAGAAATGGTTGCATTTTCTTTCAAGTTAATTGTGCATATTTCTCATTAGTATCCCATGGTCAGATTAGAGTATTGGAAACCTCTCCTTTTTCTTTTTTTTTCATCAGCTGCATTCTTATTCTTTGCAGAGGCAAAATTACTCATGAATCTTAAAGAGCTTTTGCACAGAATCAGCTCAACTAATGAAAAAACAGAGAAGATTGCCATAATCTCTTGAATCTAGGGAGTAATATAGAGCACTGATTCCATCAGGATGAGGAAGAAAGACAGACGTGAGAAAGATGGCCAGGTGCATTATGAATTTTTTGCAATATATTTCTTTAAAAAATGTGGAGGAGGGAGAGGTCACAGTATTTTAACAATACCATTATTTTACATCATCCTTCTTCTCATTACTTATGGACAGGCTGATGCTGAGATTTAGCACAGGAAACAGTTTTAAGAATCCATATATTCTTGGCTACAGTTCATGCCCTCAGACTGTGCCAGAACTCCAGCTGAATGTTAAATATCTAATCTACCTATGCATTTTTAATGCACGCATTACTATCATATTGAAATAATGCTGAGAGCTAATGGCAACTCTTTTTTTTTTAACAAATAAAAGGTGGTACCCAGAAACTATATTGAAACAGTAGGTGTAGTCAAAACTGACGTACACTGCAAAAACGTGTGATATCTTCCCAGAGACGATGTGCCATGCACAGTATAGTAAAAAGTATGGAGTTAGATGTGACCACACTTGTGGATAAGGTTTACTGGACTGGGAGCTCTTCATTTGGAAGATTTAGGCAGGTCTGAACTTTATTCTAGTGCTGCCCCTTTGTGTGCGCTCAGCTAAGCCACTTTCGGTGTGTTTGTCACTCAAGGCAAAATGAGTGATGGCTCTTCTGCCAATGCTCCACAAACTTGCTGTGGAGGTGGAAGCCGCGCCAGCCTGTCAGCTCTCCCACACCGACCTGGGTCAGAGGAGGGACTCCAGCACAGGCACAGCACCCCATCTGGGAGGCTTTTCTGGATCCAGGGCTTGTTCTAGGGTCTCTGCACAGTATTGCCCTGGGACATTTCAAGGCACTAGCTTGGTCGGAGGTCTCTAACCAAGCACTGCTTCGGGTGGATGTTCCTTTACAAATTATGAGGACAGTCAAAGAAATTAAATGGGGGGGACATGTCTCCTCTTCCGTGCCGTGGCTTCTCTTGTCTAGGTAAGCCCTGATGGCTTCAAGGCTAGGACTCTTCCTTAGTGTTTGTACAGATACAAGGGAGCTTCAATTTCAGTGGCAGCTGCTAAGCACCACTGCAATACGTGATAATTAATACGAATTAATTGTGTATACTAAATATACCAGCTGACTGGCAGGCCCTATGTACCCACTTCTGAAAAGATGATTACCCCTTTATTTTTCTCTCTGCTTATAAATACATACATAAGTATATATATATATTTCCTTTCACAGAAAAACTTCAGTGATTGACCATTTAAAAAATAAGGTAAATAAGGCTTGAGATGTGGAGAGAATGAGAGGAATGTTCCTAAACCATGAAATTTTCAGGATTTTAAAATAGTGTCTTCCATTTCTTTAATTATTTCTGGAACAAACATACCAGGTTTTCATTACTGCTCAAGTCTCTGATCCATCAAGCTTTTCTCTTGAAAAGAGAAAAAGACTCAGTGCAAGGGGAAAAACTGGAGATCAGCTACTACATAAGAAATTAAAAAAAAAAAAGAAAAGAAAGAGGTAATCTACATCCCTGGAATGGATTCCCCCAAACCTAGTCCCCTCCTTCCTGCCTTCCTAAAACATACAGCTTAAAGTACCCTTTCATTTGTATTGCCTTCTGCAATATTCTGCTTTGGTTTTGCCTACTATTAATCTAAAACATACTTGCTCCAGTAGTCAGGACCTAGTTCTGAGGAGTGATGCTTCCTCACTGGCAGAAGGTCTTTCTCCAATAAAAGGGGATGAAACCCTGGCTAGAAAAAGCAGTTAGAGCTCTTCTAACTTCTAGCAGCAGTTCACTAATGACCTAAAGTGGGATCCCTATTCAACAGTCCCGCAACAAACAGAAATATTTATGCCTCTAATGCAAATACTGTTTCTGGGTTTTGCTCACTCGTTCTGTCGTTGAGACACCTGAAAAGTACGGGTACTCTGTTACATCCCAAAGGCAAACAGCATCACATTTATTTTCCAGGGAAATTAAGTTCTCAGCTCATGTCTTTACCCCAAGGTGTCCAAACACCGTTATCTTCATTTCCTATTTCAGGTGGTGAAAAGCAGGCAAGGTGACTTATGCTCCTTATGTTTTAGTTGCTTTTTTTCCTGGGAACATGATATGTATTTTGTCCTTGTTTCCTCTGGCAAACCTGGTACCGTGGAAACACTGCGACAGGAAGAAGTACCTCAGTTGCCTAAAGAATAAGCACCCAGTTCTCAACACCAGCTGAAGTTAGCTGAAATGAATCCCACTCGTAGCCACTGCTACTTTCTGGGTAGCTCAAAGCTACCTGTTATAAGCTGCTCATGCTGTGCCAGCAGTCACATTTCAATCAATGCAACACCCCGCACAGTGAGACATGACCCAGCTAGAGGCAGAACTGATTTCCCTATTCTTTAAATCCATGAATGCTGCCATTGATTTTCCTTAGGACCAAAATATTTCTGTATCTTTAGCATAATGATATATGTATGGTTAAAAGCAAAGGTCTGTGCAGTCCAACAGATTAAAAAAAGAATGTTAGAAGCAAGGCTGGGGAAGAGCGATTATCCCCATCCCCATATGCCTTTCCAGCAGCTAGAAACTACGTTATTTCCTGAGCTTGTAGTTGTGTCTACATCACTCAGAAAACACAGCCTTTTTTTGGGCTAATGTCAACACCTTCATTTAGTTGTTGTTGTTTTAATTTCATTACATTTGGGCTTTCGAAATTTCCTGTGGCAATGAGTTCCACAGTGCCACTGAATACTTACATTGCTTCTTTTAAACCTGCTGTTTAATAAATTGTTCCCTCCCTCCAGTGAACCTTGAAATCATAGAATCATAGAATCATAGAATCACTAAGGTTGGAAAAGACCTCTAAGATCATCAAGTCCAACCATCAACCCAACACCACCATGCCCACTAAACCATGTCCCTAAGCGCCTCATCTACACGTCTTTTAAATACTTCCAGGGATGGTGACTCCACCACTTCCCGGGGCAGCCTGTTCCAAGGCCTAACCACTCTTTCAGTAAAGAAATTTTTCCTAATGTCCAGTCTAAACCTCCCTCGGCACAACTTGAGGCCATTTCCTCTCGTCCTATCGCTTGTTACTTGGCAGAAGAGACCAACCCCCACCTCGCTACAACGTCCTTTCAGGTAGCTGTAGAGCGCAATGAGGTCTCCCCTCAGCCTTCTCTTCTCCAGGCTAAACAGTCCCAGTTCCCTCAGCCGTTCCTCATAAGACTTGTTCTCTAGACCCTTCACC
>NW_009193293.1:57124-58120 GCF_000690835.1 Fulmarus glacialis
GTCAACCGGCACCCCCAGGTCCTTTTCCTCTGGGCAGCTTTCCAGCCACTCTTCCCCAAGCCTGTAGCGTTGCATGGGGTTGTTGTGACCCAAGTGCAGGACCCGGCCCTTGGCCTTGTTGAGCCTCATACAGTCGGCCTCAGCCCATCGATCCAGCCTGAAATCTTCTTCATAAGGTTTCTAGTTCTATATTTTCCACACCTACCTCATACTTTTTTTTATTCTGCCAGGAGACCAGAACTGCAGATAGCATTCAAGATGTGAGCACAGCATAGGTTTGCATGGTAACAAAAAGTCTGTCTTTTATCATGTTCTCTATTTCTTTCCTAATAATTTCTAATATTCCATTTGTCTTTTTGACCACTGCTAGCTTTGAGCTGATGTTTTTGAAGAATTATATGTAATGATTCCCAAATCTGTCTTCTGAGTGGTAATAGCTCATTTAGAGTCCATCACTGTGAACGTATAGTTAAGGTTGTTTTCCTTCATGTGCATTACTTTGCATTTATTGACACTGAATTTCATCTGCCATTTTATTACCCAATCACTCAGTTTCTCAAACTCCTGCAAGCCTTCACAAACAGTTTCAGCTTTGACTGCTGTAAATAATGTGATGTCAGCAGCTGGCTATGCCAATTCAATATTCACCTCTTTTCCAAAGAGAGTATTTAGAGGCATGCTGTGCCTGTGGAACCACACCAACAACCTCCCTCTTCTGTGAAACTGCCCCTACCTTCTAAGCTGTTAAAGCACCAGGGTGCCCTGACATTCCCTATACTGCCCTGTATCTCTGGGGTACCCAGGCTATATGGCTTTCCCCTGCTCCTTCTAGAGACCCATGCTTATCCACACCTTCTTCCCACACTAAAACTCCCTTTGTCCATTCCCAGAGCCAGGCCTCCTGGTCCCAGCTCGGCGGGCGAAGGCAAGGAGCATAGTTATAGTTCGCTTCCTTCCCAGGCCCCCCGAAGAAGCTCCTCCCGCCCCTGGCACGGG
>NW_009193294.1:0-33264 GCF_000690835.1 Fulmarus glacialis
CTCATCCAGATCGTTGATAAAGATAAAGAATCTTACGAAGAGTCAAGTATTAACAGCACTGATCACTTTCACACCAACTTACAAAAGCCACAAATGAAAAGACCATAGGGGAAAACAAATGTATGTTATTGGATTAATATAGCCTCAAAAAATTAAGACTGAAAGACCATTTTCCTAGATTAACTCCCACAAACTGGATAAGCGTGGGAGGAAAGCCTGTCTTCTTCCAGTTTACCGAACTGCAAGCAGAAATTGGCTACACCATGTAGAAAGCACAGGGAGGAAGGTCAAGAGAGAGTAGAAAATGAAGTCTGATAATATTATTAAATTTATAAGATATTTATGACATTCATTCAATCTGCATTTGAACAAAAGGTCTTAGAACCTCTCATGGTCCAGCACTGGGTTCCACGACGTCTCTGAATTTAAGAGTTTCAGCAATCAAGCCCATGTTTGGGCTATCAAGCATAGTCAACTTTGACTGAAGGTTTTAAATTCAGAGGCAACATAACCAGTGGTGGATGGAAATCAGGAAAAATGTATACTGATAAAAACTACTGATGGGAAATATCTTTGAAATCAAGACAGGAAAGCAAGAAAAAGTAAACCAAAATCAAAGCATACATAAACAAACAACTTCCCCCTGCCCCCCTGCCCCTCCCCGCAAAAAAAACCCTGTACAGACAAATTGCTATCATTCCCTTATCATTCTGAATCCTCTCTTAGATAATTTTTATCATTTTAATTTTCACCTCTCTACCTCCATGCCATGTAAAAGTGCAATTCACTCCATTCTATGTCAATTCAAAGAATAAGAAAGTATATGTCCAAAATTCAAAATCACCCCTACATTCATGAAAAGTCAAAGTGTTTTTAATGCAAAATGGAAACTGATAGTGGGGTTCACCTAAAATAACATCCTTCTCTTCTTTGTAACTCCAGGAATAATAGAGAAATGAAGGTCTACCCCACACAGCAGAATATTCCTATCACCAGTCTCATTAAGATGTGTTTCATTCATTACAGTTTACATAAAATAACAGATTTTAGTGAAAACAAGCCAAAAGAAAATGGCATTTAATTACCTCATATGTCTGCATTTCTTCTTGCTTAACATATTTCTGAATCTCTCCTTTGTTTTTTTCTTGAACCTCTTCTAGTAATTGCTGAAGTTCTAAGAGTCTCTCTTCTTTCACTTTAGCTTCCTTTTGTGCAACTTCTACATTTTCTTTTTCTAGTTCCAAGTTACGATTTACTGTTGCCAGTTGGTCCTCCATCTCACTAAGCCTCTGTGTTAAGAGTGATAATTTTGATTCCGTCTCATTTTCAGTTCTATCACTCAAACCCTCTGTTTGGGCATTCTTGCTTGCTTCCTCCACACATTTTGAACCTTCCTGAATTTCCTGCATGAATTTCCTTTGCTCTTGAACTGCATTTAGCTGAACCTGACTCACAAGAGCAGCAGCAACTTTTTCCACCAGTGTCTTTTCTAGTTCTAATATCCTCTTTTTAAGTGTTTCTCTTTCAGCTTTGCCTTGCTCTTTCAGGTCTTTTATTTCATTGTAGGACTGGAACAGTTCTGAATCTTTTTCCTTAATGCATACCTGAAGTTGCTGCAGTTGTATCTCCATCTTGCTAATGGTGACTCTTGTATTCTCATCTGAAGACCTAAGCTGGGATTGATCTAGCAACTCTATCTTCTCACATAAGCCTTCTTCCACTTTTCCAGTTTCCCCATTGCTCCTATCTTCTGTTTTTTCCCTATCACCTTTCATCAATGCACACTTATATTTCTCTGTTATTCTTTCATGCTCTTTTTTTAACATACTTATTTCTTGCTTTAGCTGGTTCATTTTAAACTTAGTTTCCTCAAGCTCATTCTTTGTTTGAGATGCCTCTACATTTACGTTTTCTACTTGCTTCTCCAAAGCTTCCTTTTCTGCCAGAACTGTTTCAAGTGTGTGTTTCAGACTGTCAGCATCTTCTTGAAAAGCAGCAATGTCTGCAGGTACTTTTTGTTCAATATTTGCCAGTTCCTGCTACATCATTCAACTGCTCTACTTCCTCATCATTTTTTTTCTTCACACGTTCTTGATCACTTTTCAGACATTCTACCTGGGCTTCAAGCTCCCGTATATGCTCATTTTGCTCTTCAATAACCTGGAAAAAAAACCCCAAAAGAACTTCAAAATGGGTAAGTATTAAACCCTCAGATAATTTTTCTCCGGGACTTCACAGCAACAGTTAAATCAAACATTGAAACATCTTGTAAAAGAAAGTCCTCAGTGAATTTCTTAATGGGATGTCTCTTGTAAAGCTTTATGAGAAACAGGACATCTTCACATCGGACTGACAAAGTAGCCTGTGACCTTAATGAACTGCAAAATAGGTGTGAAAGCATCTAATGAAGTGAAAGCATTTTTAATATTCACAGAGATATGAAACACTGAAGTTTAAGTGTTCATAATACTTTTTTCCCAATAGTTTGGTCTAAAGCTCTGTCTTGTCCTTTTTATTGAAAATTAAAATGGAAACAAGTGGAGCGGTCATGTCTGCTGTTCAATCTTCTTACGAAATCAAGATTCAATATACTATTTTTACTCAAAGAATTCCAAGGAACCAAGATTTATGAAGCTTAAAACTTACAGATAAATTTTCCTGCATTACATTACATAAAGAACTTCCTTCAGGAAAAAAAAAAAGATCCTCAAGCTTACCATATACAAGCCAGATATGTTCAGTTAGATTAGATAGATACTGTGCTCTTCATGCAAAAGCACCACTCATTCATATGGTCAAATAGATTTAAATAGAACACAGCCAATTAAGATGGATATGTATTTTAAATACAAATAGACCTTTAATTAAGTGTGTTGAAAAATACCATTATAACATGCTTTTTAGTCTGAGACCACAGAAAACACCTATCAGTTGACTCTGACATTTCCTATCACAAACCTAAATACGTGTTTGTCTGTTAATGTGTGTGGGCATACACATATGCAGATGTGCACAAAATCATGCAGGGCAAAAAGTACCCACAGACCCAGACCACAATTATTTCTTTGTGCTATAATTTAAATGAAAGTAAAGAGAGACAAAGTTATAGAAGTATTTATTTGAAAATGTATACGACTATCCAAACAAAATTCAAAGGAAGATTGGTGAAGACATGAAGAGAGTGAGAATAATACTTTCCTAGATTAGTTTACAGGCTGTGTAAGGGGCTCAAAATTCCAAGAAATTCATAAAATAATGTAACTGAGCAAATATGAGGTTGATGACTTTATGATGCAGAAAAGAGAAGACATTTTATATCAGCTTCTAACAAGAAATAAATTAGTAGACTCAAAAAATTGAATGACTGGTGTTGATGAACACTAAATTTAATAAATAAAAAAGTCTTAGCGAAAGGAATAATAAGACAAGATATCAGATTCCAATAGACTAAGTTTTATAAAATTCATTAAAAAACCTGCTTGTTAAATTGCAGTGGGAGCAATTTCTCATTTGAGTGTAGAAGAATGACAAAAAATCCTTTACAAAGACAAAATAAAGACAGACCAGATTATAAGTAGTAAGTCTAAGAAACTGTGGATATATTTTCTTAAGGGAATGTCTGGAGTGAGTCTGAAATGAACAGTGCTTCTACACTGGAAATGAAAAAGGCAGAAGGAAATCTGTCAAGAATATTCGGAAATAGATATTATAAAATAAAATCAGTTATGGTACCTAAAATAGGTAAGAACTCTAAAAGGGCCTTTTAGAAATATGAAGAAGAAAAAAAATGCAGAAGAAAAGAAAGATGACTAAATTCACTGCTAAAATAGCCATGCTTTTTCCTTTATCTCTCAATACTTCATTAGGTTTAGTTAGTTAAATAGAATAATAAGACAACTTTGTAATAAGTATAATACGTACAAAAATAAATGATAAATGACCATATCAATTAGAGGGGCTGACTTGCCAACTAAGAACTTATTTTTAAAAATCCACAGAGACTAGAGGAAGCTCAAAAACACTAAATAAAATGTGAACAAGTCATTGGTTTCAGAAAAAAAGAACAGTGATCGTGGTGATTGCTATCAAGTCAGCATAACAGTTTCTGTTCTTCGTAACATAATGGAATAAAGCACCACAGAAGGCAAATACAGCAATTAAAAGAAAAGCACTTAGTGGGATGAAGATGTCTAAGGGACTCGGAAAGAGATTAACCTAAGAACAATCTATTCATATTTAATATTGATCTCATAATCAAGCAGAGTAATTATTTAATGTCCTGGAAAACATAACTAAGTAAGAGGATGAAATTAAGAAAATGAAACTTCATATAACAAGAGAAGAACTAATCATTAAAATGAATTATATCTGAATCCTGGGTATTTTTCTCAAGGCAAGAAATGTAACCAAAGCAGAACCATTCTGGATTCCTAAAGTATGATCTTTCCTAAATCCAATTTCCTAAATCCAATTCAAAGTTTTGTCATTATTCACTGAGGTTCATTATAATTAAATTTCGCGCATAAAAACTCAGTGAAATTATCCAGCTTGGATTCAACATGTGCTAGTAGAATGTTACCGTAAATGTTCAATCAGCTATGAGGGGTAACAGAACTTTTGTTCTTACCTTACTGAATAATACTTGCTTTGGGGTTAAAGCTTATGACTAATAAATTTTTACATTTAAAATGGTCAGAATGCAAAATTCATCCACTGAAAAAATCCAATTTTCTTTCTATAAAAAATGTGAGACTGAAGGCCTATTTCTGCTGTCACTTACATCAATGCAAAATAAGTAGTATTTCAGTTGAAATCAAATGCATTATATGTTTAAAATGGAAGCCAGAAGATGATGAAGCTCATTATTATAGAAACACATAATTGAAAAATAACAGAAAGCTACAGGTGTTAAATCTCAGTAAATAAAAGAAAGATGAATCTGCTTCTTTCTTGCTTGCTTTCCATTTCTAATAAAACACAGCATTCTGTTTGCACATCCACCATGCTTCAAACTGGATTAAACATGTTGCCAGCATTGATATGATGACAAAGTATTTACACAAGCTCATGGACCACAAAAGTTCAACTGCTAAAAAACTTATAAAATCCAACATGATCCAGCAGGTGTCACTGAAACATAACACTGAAAGTAAATCGTTGCAGGGAAGATGGTAGAATGAATGTTGAGATTGAATTCAGCTACCTACACGCCATTAGATGTTCAGAAGTATAAGAAGAATAAGGAATGAAGAAGAATTTAAGAAAAAACTCAACAGAAATAAGGCAGAACAATAAAAAGAAAAGCAAGCAAAAAGTATCCTTCATAAAAACGAAGACAAAAGAGGAAAAAAAGACTAGGGCTAAAGCGTTGCTTGAAACTGAAGCATTTGGATTTTTAAATTAAGGCAGCAATAGAAGATAATGTAATTGGTGGGGGGACAGAGGTGTTTTTTTCTTTAAACAGCTAGCAACACAAAGTAGGACTCTGAAAAAGATTTCAAAAGTATGTACTTTGTTGTCAGTTGTGACTTCAAGTTGCTGTTGCAGTTTTGCAATTTGTTCATGAAGATGATCTATTTCCTGCTCTTTTTCTTGCATGATGTGAGTGAGCCTCCCAGCCACTAAATGATGGTCCTTTATGGTGGCATCTTCAGATTTCTGGATAGCTAGTCCCAGTATTTCCATTTCATCCTACCAAAAAAAAAACCCCCAAAACCATGTTTACAGTTGTACATAACGTTTTCTGCATATGCTTGTATGAGTATTTAAGGCATAGGAATTAAAATAAACAAATTGCATGGAGTGAGAAGTAATTATATGAGCTTTTTAGTATTTTGCAAGTTGAACCGTGGAATGCTTGAGAATGAGAAAGAATTTGGCATCTTGGCTTTTTCCAAGAATTTATTTCTGGGGAGGAGGGAGAATAAAGCTCTAGGCTTCTCTGTTACACAATTACCTTAAATAATTTGTTTTCTTGTTCAAGTTCTTGCAAGTGTGTAGTGGACTCCTTTCGCTGAATTTCTAGTTGCATGTGCAATTGCTGAACTTCTTCATTTTTATTTTCTAGCTCCTCTCGAAACTGCTCCAGTTGTTCCTCAAGGTTCGTGACCTATGTTTCCAAAACAAATGGTGGAAAAGGAGTAGACAGCCATACCAAAAATTAAATGTCATAATTTGCAAGTGCAGATTTTGGTATGCACAAACA
This sequence comes from Fulmarus glacialis, assembly GCF_000690835.1. Classification (NCBI taxonomy): domain Eukaryota; kingdom Metazoa; phylum Chordata; class Aves; order Procellariiformes; family Procellariidae; genus Fulmarus; species Fulmarus glacialis. The sequence goes on from NW_009193294.1 coordinate 6,206, forward strand.
AAAGAATGTGTACTCAGTGACATTCTAAGTCCTTAAGCTGAATGGAATTTTAAAACCCACTACAAATCAGCTAAAATCACTATGAAGTTTTTCTTAATTGGGCTGAATTTTGATTCCAGAAACACTCTTGTAAGTCGTAAGCATTAACATAGACAATAACAACAATTATCATGGCTCACAAGAGAATTTCAAAGGGACTTGGACTGTCTCTCTGATCTGTTAAAAAGTATCATCTGTATAGTTCACTAAACTCAACAGAAAGCAAAAACTGACAAACCAAAATATCAGCGGAAACATGGAATATCTCACAGGTAATTTACCTCCTTTTCCTTTCTGTCCACAGCTTCTCGTTCAGCTTGCAGTTGTACTTCAAGAGGTAATTCTCCTTTTACTATGATGGTGCCAAACTGTTTCCTTTCCTCCACCTTTAAATATAAATAATATTAATAATAAGCAAATAAAAAAGACATACTGTTGTGTTCTCAAGAAAATAAGAAAATAGTAAACACATGATAATTTTAGACCAAGCAATACCTTTTGCAAGTTGTCTGCACTGATGATTAAGGCTTGTTCCAGTTCTCTTATCCTGCATTCTAGTTTCTCAATTTCTTCATTTCGTTCTTGTATATCTCTCTGAAGTTGCTCCTTAGAGAGCAAAAGCTCACTGCATTTGTCTGTTTTTTCTTTTAGATGATTTGTTAACTGTTCAACCTGGTGACAATATGGCAAGATGATGAATATATTGTACTAGATTGGAAGGGTTTGCTAGCAATAGCAACAGCACTCATTTTTGACAGAGAAAAAATGTCCCTCTTTTCTTCTCGTAACGAAAATCCTACTCTTTAGGTGAAACAGAATGTGAAGTTAGGATACTGTAGTGCTACATCCAACAAATACAAACAGCATTTTTTTTAAGAAGTCATATGTTCTGTGCTATATCACCTACTCTCTAGAACTGACCTTGTCCTTCTGAAGCCTTCAGACTCTCTAGTCAGTTAAAAGCAAGCAGCATGGCATCCCTATGCAGCCTGCTAAAAAAGATACCTTCAACATCTACAGATGGAATGTCTTGACACTAAGGTCAAGATGCTATTTGCATCTTTGAGGAATATCATAGTTCTAAAAATCTCTGACAACATTATTCAAAATAAGGAGTTGATTAGTGACATACAGACATATCCTAAAACTCACTGGGCCTTTAACATTGAAGAGAATTGTTATACTTCGATCTCGAGAAACAGGAAGTTTTGTTTTCTTGCTGGGTTTGTTAAATGGGACCAAACAGATGTGATGGATGATATAATTTCACCTTCTATAGGGGACAAAGCATCCAAATAAAGCATTCTGAATCTCAGTAGTTCAGATGTTTGCGGCTCAGAAACAACATATTAAAAGAGTAACTGAAGTAGTAGAGATAGGAATGATACCAGGTCAAGCAGTATTTCAGAAATGATTAATCAAAATTACAGATAAGAAAGATGTGTAACAAATCCATGGTATTAGGCCTGACGCACAGAGTTAAGACCTGAGTTATCGAGCAAGAGGCATGGAAAGTAATGTTTGTCCCACTCAAGAAACTGATTTCAGTATTTACAATTAAGAAGTTACGATGTAGCCAAAAGGTAGAAGACTCAAAGCATTTCAATAGATAGGAGAGAAGAGGACCAGAACATAAAGCTGACAGGATGGTATTACTGACGTTATCCATCCATGAGTAACATCAAAGTCTGAAGTGACCACAGAAAAGTCCTGAGAGAGAAATGGAAAAAGAAAAATCAAGTCTAGAGCAGACTCTTTATGACAACCATCCCTGGAATAAGCTGACAGAGTAAGCTGAAACAACACTAAAAAAGAAATGAAGTTAGCAACAGAAAACGCTCATAGCATTCACACAAAGCAGAAGAGCATTTAAAAAACCGTACAACTATAAAAAAATAAAGCAGCTATCTCAGAAAAGCATGAGAAATAATTATAAAATGTATATTTATGAAATATTCCAAGTAACATTGTGACATCAAAATATACTATATAGTAAGACTATGAGCCTCATTTTATAAAAATTAAATGTAAATCTAATACACTATTGAAAATTCTGTCTATAATTTGTAATGTATCACATCCAACACCATCCAGCTCTAAGATAGCCACTACACCTGTGGTGCTTGCAGACATTATCTTATTGTCTATCTTTCTACTTACTAAAAAATTCTAATTTAGAAGCATCTAATACAAATCTCAAAATTTTAATCACAGTTACAGCTGTCTTTCATTTTAAAGCATGCTTTAAATTTCCATTGTAGCATATTTGCCAACTTAAGAGTATATGCATATGTGTACATGTGCATATAAATCAGGACAATTTTTATATATAGGTTCTGTACAGAAAAATAGGGCAATTTTTATTATGCTACCAAATTTGAAATTTTTTTTCTTTGGAGGTTTTTTGTTTGTTTGTTTTTTGTTTTTTTTTAAATGTGAGAATTTTAACCAGGAATTCACACGCTGCCCATGCCCCAAATTACAAACAGACACATAACGAAATGGACTTAGAAAGAACATCCTGGATTCAGGAAAACTAAACGTGCTAAAAAGTCTCCCGCATCTGTGAAACGTGTCAACAGGAGAGGAGTGCATGCACACTTTGCAATAGAAGGAAATAGATGCAGAATTGCTCCATATGTGTTGGTTAACACATATCGAGCTAATTCCAGAAGATTCATTGTTCACAGAGGCTGATGACAGCCATATCACATAGTACTGGCCGAATACTTTGACTGTAAGATTTCTTACAAACCTTTGTATTAAAATATATAGCCCTCCCGAAATACATCTCTAAGCCTGAGAATTATAAGTAAATAAATATTTTGACAACTTACATCTCACATATATCAATCTATGTCCTATTACTGTCTATGGTCCTAAACTATATAATACAGAATACTAAATATTGCTAATATTTTAAAAATTGAATTGCAGCAACTGAACTACCTCAGTAAGAACTTTGATTTGAAAATCGCAGTGCAACCTAATAAGAGGCATTTTAATATTGAAAATCAGGCAAGAAAATCATGCAAAAATATTGGCCTTGCTCAAAAAGCAGGACACAAGAAAACCCACAAAAAATAAAATGCAATTTAATTGACTAACAGATCATCAAACAAAACATGCAAAAGCTTCATAATATATGGCATTTGCATGCTACACTGCACTCCTCTTGATTTTGCTGGGTCTAAGAGTTTTCTATGGCTCCCTTGAGCTGCTGTTCTACAGTCACTAAATTTCTTTCAATGGAGACAGACTTTCACTGGGGAGGTTCAAGTGTACCCAGAGAGCGCTGCTACGTTTCAGGTGCTAAACCTTGGAAACTCTATTCCATCAGTTCTGTACCTGTGCTATAAACAGGATGTCACAAAACAACATAAGAACATGTGAAATTGCTAAAGTAGTCCTGAATGTTTCCACAGGCTTTTGAAAACAGTGGATTTTCTAAATTAATTCTATGAAAGAGCCTTTTTGAAAGTTATGAAGTCTCCCTATATCTACTACTTAAAACAAACAACCAACCGGCCTAGAAAAACCCAAAACACAGTTTCACCACTTTCCCTCAACACCCTACCCTTCATCTAAGGGAACTTACTTTCCTGGCTTGTAAATGGATGCAGTTAGGTACACCATAAAATAGCTTCATTACAATATCTTAACAGCTGTCAACTTGTCATTTATATTCATTAAGTACAAGTAATAAAATGTGTTACCTCTCTGGTTTGATGTTCATTGACAGGCTGACTCCTTTGTGGAATCTTAAGCTGTTGTTCCAGCTTCTGTATCTCTTGCTGGAATACGTCTCTTTCGTGCTCTCGGTCAATTGCTTGCTCCTGAAAGTTAGGAAATTATGTGGATACACCATTTGATTTAAAAACTACCTAAATTAAGTATATTACTACTTCTTACTTCTGTTAACATGAGGCTGGTAACAGTATGTCAGTAGTTTTAAGGTAGCAGAACCTCTTGCAAGTACCATTAAAAAGCTTCTTTCATGATTTAGGTCAACAAATTTCACATTTTTTTATTAAAAAATTAGGACAACATAGGTATATCCAGTATTACTTCACAAAAATGACAGTTTTGTTTCTTCTGTTCCAGGTACACCACACAAATGGTAATAAGCCAATATTTTATGATTTTCTTTCCTAATATTTGTCTTTGATATATGTAGCATAAATAGAAATTAAGAATAGAAATTAACTCTATGTTAATATTGATGAGGAGCCAACAACAAAAAAATTATAAACTGTTTGAATTTTGCATTTCAGTTTTACTTTTGACTGTTTCAGTTGTTATATCCCAGTCTGACATTTGGGAAATACATCTTTATATAGGAAGTAACGCACAACTGGTAGCATCCAGTGAAGCATCACCTTTAAATACCACTTTGTAAAACAGACAAACCTTATCAGATGCATTAAAATAAACTAGCTGAATTAACTGATACAAAAAGAGGAATGCTTCTATCTAGCAACACAATATTTTGCAGAAATTCAGGAAACTGGAATAAAACCTCAACCTTCACAAATTGCAGATTTTAAAAACTCACCCACTGTTTCAAGGAAACAGCAGAATTCTAATGCTGCCATTACAAACAGCTACTCATCTCAGTAGTCCATAACTCTCCAGTTCATGCTATTGATAATCCCAAACCATAATGCACTTATGACTATGGGACTTGTAATAGGAATTTTTACTTCTGAACCTTGTCCTATTATGACATACTAGTTGCAGTGAGAAAAATAATTTTGTAACTGTAGAAAATGAGATAAAGCAAATCCATTTGTGCTAAGAAGTAACTGGAAAGATCTCTCCTTTAATACTGCTTAGTAATAGATTATGCAGAGAAAGTGCCACAGGGTGTTATATCTATTATGTAAAAAATTATTCCACCCTACTGCTGTCAGCTAGAGATTTAACTGAGAAGGCACAAAAATAATAGTTTTCTCCGAACAGCACCATAGGACACTTAATAGGAATAAAATGGGGAAAGGAGGAGGCAGGGAAGATGGTGTTTGCTGAAAATGGGATAGAGTCTAAAACAAAATTGCAGAGACAGCCTGAGGTAGGAAGAAGTTGGGTACAGTAGAGGCAGTTGCCACTGTGAACACGCATGTAATATAACTGGCTGGAAGTTGTAGCTTAACATCTGGAGGTAGATTATTGGATACTATGAAGGAAGTCTATAAAAGAAACTTAAAGAAATTATGCTTCCAATTTCCAAGTACAAATTAGGTCCAACAGACTTTATTGAAAAACATGGAAATTCCACAAACTGTTAAAAATGAAGGTCACAAAAAATTTCCACATTAATTTTAGAAGTTTCCCATTATTTTAAACATTTAAGAAGCTTACTAAGTTATATTTAGAAATACAGGGCAGTCCTAAGCAAGCATCTCAAATGAATTTTCAACTTTTAAAACATTAATTAAATTATTGGGCTGGAACCTATAACACTGTTATTATTGTGTGCTTCTTTATGTTTGCTCAAAATCTGAAAAACCGAGCATTTTCTGCTGTACCAAACTTCAGTACAGGTGCCCACCCTTCATGAAACTAGCCTTTTACCATACTTACATCTAGAAATTTTCTTGTTTTCTCCAGTTGCTTCTCCAAAGCCTGGTTTTGCTGCCTTAAGTCCATTAGTTCTGCATTTTTTTCTTGCTCTAGCTCTATGAGACGATTGACCTGTTCTTCCAAGTCTATTTCCAAGACTTTCACTTGCTTCTGGAGGTCATCGTACTCTTTTTCAGCTTGACGCTGTACCTCAATTTTTTCTTTCATTAGCTTTTCTGTTTCCTCCAGCAATTCTGGTTATAATAAAAGCATCATACACTTTAGATATGAATAGTTAGTAATGTTATGAAGCAAAACCACTCCCCAAGGTATCCATGCTGTACTCTGCGGAAGGATGTGAACTGGTTTGGGTTTTTACTATTTTTTTTTTTTTAGAAAATAGATTTTCTTCTGAGAAATAATCAAGATAACCACTAAAGCAAATTCATATTACAATTACTATCCTTCAGTTAATCTTCAGAGGACTGTGTGAAGTTCTATCAGATCACTTCCCTGTTAAAGTTTCATATACATTAAAAGAAATTTAAATTGAAAAGAAAAGAAAATGCACAGGTTCAAACTACAGCTAGAGTCAGCACGGGAGCTAATGAAGTACAGAAAACCCAACCCACTTCTCATCCCCAGCATCAGTAAAATCAGTCCACTCCCAGTTTTCATCGTTTAACGTGATACATATAAATAAGTTGAAGGAAATATTGAAAGACTTAGCGAGGTTGCCGGGCAGACAGAGAGGGAAATTACTGACCTGTAACTGGAGCTTTGTAAAATCAGTGACTGCATGGATGCCCAATTTTGAGTCCTCATGAAAATGCTGGCAAGCATATATAGTAAAGCCCCAAACCACTCTATTAAGACTCTTAAGCCACAGCCCATTGAAGTACATATTAACTAACCGTACAAATCCCTTGAGGTGAAATCCAAACTTTAAGTGCAATTACATTTCGAGAATCTTTAAAACATGATTGATATTTAGACAGAAACAATACAGTTTACTTTCACTATAGGAGAAAGATCCTTTAGGCACCATCATCTTACATCATATTTAAGCAATTCTCATTTCTAGGTAACCATTACATATCAATATAATACAGTGTTTAGTTATCATAATGAATGACCCAACCGTACTTGGAAATCAAAAGAAAAAAAAAAAAAAGGCTACAAAAATATCCCTCCAATGCCATCTAAGTATCTGTAATTCATAGGTGAATAAGATGATGGTTATTCATGAATTTGCTTATTATGCTTAGAAATTATAAGAAATGTTGTTAGCGAAATGTAAAACTGAGTATGAAATACAACATCAAAGCTGCAGGCCAGTTAGAATTACAAGTAACGTCAGTAAGCCAAAAGCCCAATAATCCTGATTAACAATGTCAGTACGTGTAAGTCTTCCACCCAATTACAGATTGGCCATGCAACATACAAACACACCTGCTTGGGAAGCTGCATCGACTGCAGCATCTACTAGGCCTAGGAGAATAGAGAGAGAAAAAACACAAAAAAAGAAGCAAAGTAATTCACATGCCAGCTATAGTTTTCTTGTGGTGCAACAATGTAAGAGAAAATGAAGCCAAAGATAGATGTGGCATTTAATGACAAAGTTGTTGAGATAACTTAGGTAATGTAGTAAGTTATTCTGGTATGCATGATATAAGTACCTACACATATTTATAGAATTGTTTATCCTTACAGTTGTTATACATGAAAATAACTTTAAAATATTTAGAAACCTAAAACATATAACAAATAACTAAACTGGAGTCACAGACAAGAATCTTCTTTACTGTAAAGTAGGAAGCAACAGGTTGTTCTTAAAATTTCCTTGTTACACAAAGTGGACATAGGAAATTGCAAATACACACCAAGATGTGTAATTTATAAAAATAGTAACATTATAAATTGCTATAAACTTTTAGAAATTAAATGAAATGGTAATTTCATCCTGCTGTTTACAATGTAAGCACTGCAATCCTTGAAAGATCAGCACTGTTCTCTTCCTCCCTCAACCATAAAATATTAATTTAAGTTATTAGTTTAAGGAAGAATTAAAAGACACATTTACTTCATAAAGGTAGATGCTTTTTTTGAGTAAGCAGTTAGTTAGATTACATTGACATGGAATTTTCACCATCAGTGCTGAAAATTTTCATTACTGTTAGATAACAGGCTTTCCTTATCCTGCAACTTTTGTGCCATTCTTCCCCAAAAGAGGAATTTTTTAGAAAAGTATATCTTCTGTGTCTAAAATAAGTATGGTCATCATGTGTAGTTCAGTTGTGTTCTGGTAGGTATGCTTGCTAGACCCTCTAAAACTCCATTTGGAAAGCATTTAGACCAGTATTTTTACCCATAGGTGCTAACTTCAAGATATTCCATCTCCAGTGATAACACAAATAAAAGCAGATTTTCAGAGGTATCAAGCTTCTGCTGGCTTAAAGAACAATTGTGATTGCTTAACACTTCTGAAAATTCAGTCCTTTTTTGTTTAAATATCAAGAAAACTTATCATGCTAACATTAGGCATCAGGTATGAAAATATCACATTTTGCCCTAGCAGGTTTTTATTAATGATTACAAAGAGGGGAGGGGGGGAACCTTCATCAAGATTACTTATTATTTTATTTGAAAGTATAAGAAAATCTCATAGAAAGATTGTGAGGAATACGTACGCTGCTCTACTGGCCCCGCCTCTGCTCTCATGGCATCCTTCTGTCTGGAGAGTAACTCCTTTTCTTCCTGGATCTGCTGCTGTTCAGCCTCTAACTCCTGCAATTTGTTACCTGTACACAGTAGTTCTTGCTCAAGATGGTCAATTACATCTATTTTTTCCTGAAGTTGTTTTTCCAGAAATGCTTTTTCATCTGCATAACCATCAATGAGGCCTGTAGAACATCAATTTTCAGGCAGATTTAATAAACAATAAAGAACTATTTGAATTTTTTGCATGGTGAAGTCACTATGGTATTCTCACATGAATGCACACGCATGTTAGATACTCAGCACCTGACAACTTCTACTCCCATCCTTGCTATTCTTCCATGATGAACAAATTACAGGAAGGATAGCACAAGACCAAATACAGCTCTTAATTTTTTCTCAGTGCAAGACCTCTGGAGCAAACAGGAACTCCAAAGCCAAGGAAAAATAAATGTGTAATAAACACAGGAGAAATAAGACATTTCAAATAAATTCAGGTGCCAGGTGCCATTTTAGGTGCCTCAAGACATTTGCCTGACCTCAAACCACAGTTTCTGTAAGATCATGGGTGTCTTGTAGGTCACGTATAATATTGATGCCTCCAACATCATAAGGCACCAAAACTTGCTGTAGGTGTCCATGTTTAGCACTCTCAAAAGCCCTGTAACAGCTGACATCTAAGAAACAGTTTCATTTCTTTACTATTAATGTGCGATTTTTAAAGTAACACAGAAAAATTAGTGATCTTTTTAACAGAGAATTTTGGACACTACGTTGAGGATATGTCTTGTATGCTTTTAAAAGTTGCTTCATAGTGAAGTAGCTTATCTAGGAATCTGAGGAGAAGCTCTATTTTAGCTTTATGAATGATATTACAGCTGTAAGAAATGTCACCATCTTGGAATGATGCAGAAGTGAGCACAAAGCTAAAGACTTAGGAAAAAACAGCTAATTTCCTTGAAAGCTATGCAAACTCAACTGAGATCCTGTAATAGTAGCGGCTTCAGAAGATTCACATCAGTCCTTTCAGAAGCATCTAACCACAAAAGACATATTTACTGAGTGACAGAAGGTTCTAAATAGGTATCCCAGATTTCACATCAGGTAAGGTGTGTTCTGTCATGTCCGATACCGATGGTTCCAAAAGACAGACAAGACATCAGTCATATGATGTCTAAACTTTCTCAGTTGGACACACAGACCTATCTCATAGGTTTCTTCTTACTAAACCCACAGGATCTAAGTAATATTTTTTTAATATCAAACTATTTTCAATATGAAAGTACTTCATCAGTATAAATCTATAGTCTTGAATCAGTTTTAAAGTGGATTTTACCCTGGCTTGAGAATATAGGAAAACTGAAGATGTTTCCATTTGTTATCAATGTAGAAAAAGTAAAACCTCTGTGAGCATTTAGTTCCATATCAGAGGAAAGCTAACATGAAGGAAACTAAGTAACAGTGGTCTTTGCATATACAGTCTGAGAAACACAGGTCTGGTCTTCATGCATATCAATCATGTACTGCTGACCAATCTTTTTTCCCAGACTTGGACTCACAGAGAACACAGCCTCATAGAGGGACTGACTGTTGAAACAAAAAATACTGAACTAGAAACATCATTAACAGCATTTCAAAAATTTGAGACAATACAAATTTTCATAGTAATTCCCACCGTATCAGATGCTGTTAATGAGTACTTAACCTATTGGAAGTTGAGAGGGCATTCCCAGATTAAATGGAGTGCACACTCCCACCAAAAAGGTATGAACAATGAAGAGGTTTGCTAAGATCACGTGTTACAGTATTTACTCCTGCCTTTTTTTTCTCTTTCTTTTTTTTTTTTTTTTAAAAGATGTAATGAAAGTTGTCAGAGTTCAGTGAGCAAATTGGCATTAGCTTTTCTATCACATTAGATAAGTCATATCCAACACCACTAAAACACTAGAGGTTTGAAAATGTCTCAGCCGCAGCAGTTTTTGTGATAAGAAACAAATGATCAAAAATGACACATTTTATCTCAAGAGAAGACAGAGTACCATCAGATGTATAATGAACTAAGACATTGTTCTGCATACCTATCTAAGGAATTTGATAACAGAATGTAGTTTGGCTTTGTCAGAATATGCTCACAACTCAGTTCAATGAGCAGAAGAAATTAAATAAAAGAGTCCTATGGAATTTTTGTTTCGTTATATCAACACCAAAAAAAAAAACGTGCCTGTCATTTAGAAGTGCATTAATTTCAGAAGTTCACAGAAAAAGAGGATGAAAAAAGATTTAATTGATTCAGGAGTTATAAAGCATTAAAGCAATAAGAGGGGCAAATTAGCTGAATTCCTGCAAAAGACTGGACTGAATTAAATCTCTACATGTGACATAAATCTGCACCTAACTTAAAAGCTCAACTGTGCAATATATCTATCAAGGGCTAAAACTAACATCAAATTCTGTCTCTCATATTCCAGAACTGTTCATGAACCAAATCAACATAGCCAGTCTGTCAAGTCTTATAAACTGACATTGCTATTGCTCTGATCAAAATTAAATTCCAGTTAAAAATTTTTGAAGATCATTTCCACTTTATATGCTTCCAAGTTTTTTTTTTCCAAATAAAACATTACCAAATAAAATCTGGAGAGTGCAAAACATAGCTTCATAGCTCTCACTAGATTTTTGTGTTTAATGTACTTTCTTTGCTAGCAAAAAATACATACTTGACTCACTTGTTATATCTCCAAGCCAGGCTCTGATGAAGTATTTCAAGCATTTAATTAAATTTTACAGGTAAATTTTGCCTTCATTTACATATGGGTAATCCCATTATCTACAAACTGGCATCTAGCAAGAGTTTGCAGTTTATTTGCTGCTATTAGTTTGTTTGCACAAGCAAATTTTATAACAGAAGTGCATTGCTCAAGAGAAGAACCTAGTTAATTTTAGATTTTTTGCTTGTCTGGTGGTAATAGGATTAAAATAGTAATAAAAATATGCAAATAAAAAACGGATAATAAGCAGGTCTCATTCTGTGTGATGTCATCTTCAAATACAATTATGCATGCACTCTTTGCAGTAGAGTCCTGCACAAATGGAAATGTATTTAATGTAAATGAAAAGGCAAGCTCGTAGTTCTTAGTGGAGAACCTGACCAAGTCAAAATATACAGACCCAGAAGGCAAAGCAACAGACATAAGTTCATAATAAAAGCTTTTTTTTAATAAATAAAATTAGTCTTCATTATTATTTTTTAAATGCTACTTGTAGGATTAAACCTATGCAGACAGCTCTGACATTGTGACAGATTCTTACCTTTAAGTAAAACTTATCACTAACCTCTCTGCTTTGTCCTAATGTATTAGTCTATTGTACTTTATTATTGAAGATTTGTGAATAAAAATTCTATCAACACAAAAATATTATCCTCCAAGGAAAGCAGCAACAGACATAAAAGCTGCCTATGTTCTGAAATTCATCAACACTAAACAGTTTTGTAACTGCATCTGTGCAAGAATATAAATTCTTAGGTCATCTATATTTTGGTGGAAGATTTGATCTTTTTTGCATGTTAAGACGTGTTCCATACAAGATTTTTTTCACTCTTAATTCAATATTAAAAAAAAGTAATAATGTCTCTTTCAGATTTGAAGCTATTCCCTCTGAAATCAATTTTCCTCCTTTCTAGTTTTGCTAAAGTTATTGAAATGCTGCAGCCAGTACTGGTGCTGATGACACACAACGTTTATGGTGTGTGAACTGACAGGCTACCAACTGTCCCTTGCGCCACATTTTAGACACATGGCTTAGAAACCTGCACTTCTTTTCAGGTTATGTGTGTCCCAGCTATTAATAGTGTGTGAACTCATGTTGGATTATCTGTCTATGTAAAAAGAAGAGGAAGGCTGGCAGGGTAGCATTCTCCAGGAATAACATTTGGCACTGAAACTTTACTCTATGTTCCCACTTTGAAACAGTGAAGCCTGCTGAGCTTCAGAACTAACTAAAATACCTTTCTGCTTACTACTACAGAGATCCTACCTATAAGGGTAGGTGTTTTTTGCATCTCTTCCAGATGCTAATTACAAACAGATAAAAATGCTGTAAAAAATGCTGGGTGGAAACAAAACATTCAGCTATCGAAACCATAAAGCTACTTCTAAAGAACAAACTAAGTGTCTGTCAGATTTGAACATATTTTGCTGATGTCAGAAAAGATTATTAGATTTACCCTGTTGTAACACCCTACAATTTTTAATTGCTTCCTTAATGCAGTTGCAAATACACTTCAAAAGACCACTTCAAACAGAGTGCAAATTGAAACATATCACCACCATAATCATCAAATTCAGAGTGAAGATTCTACATTTTTATTCATGCTTGCGTAGAACTAAGTCAAGGTCAAGAGGCAGCAGGCACAAACTGAAATATGGGAAACTGCATTTCAACATACAAAAAAAAAAAAAGGTTTTTTTTTCTTCTTTTCCCTCTTTGACAGTGGTCACATGCTGGAACAGGCTGCCCAGAGAGGTTGTGGACATTCAAAACTTGACTGGACACAGTCCTGGGAAACCTGACCCTTTTTTGAGCAGGGGGTTGGAATAGATGATCTCCAGAGGTGCCTTCCAGCCTCAACTATTTATGATTCTATGATTCTAAGTTGCTAATATTTAAGCTTGTCTGCACATTCTACGATTCTAAGTTGCTAATATTTAAGCTTGTCTGCACAAACAGACATGTTGTGATGAAATAAATTAATTTTGAGGATAATAACACATATCCAACCTATTATTTTTAATAAGCCAGACAACAAGTGAGACGAAGTTGGGAAACAGAATCACAGAGTAATTGATGTTGGAAGAGACCTCTGGAGGTCATCTTGTCCATAACCATCCAGAAGGCTGATAACATTCTAAAATTTGCAAAGAAATTGATCTAACTTGCAATTTCTTTACCCAATTAATAGGTAAGGGAGTGCAAAGTTCAACAACTCATCAAAAAAGCTACTCACCTTCAGCCTTACTAAGCTCCAAAGCCAACTGCTCTCTGGCTTTGGTTTCTTCATTAAGATGTTCCTGTAGTTCTTCCTGATACTTCATAAATTCTGTGGCCTCTTGTTGCTTTTTGAAGGACTCTCGCATGAGTTCTGTCTGAGTAATTTTAGCATGTTCAAGCTACCACAGGAAAAAATTACAGAAGTTAGATAAACAAAAGGTTTTCTGATAAATAACTATTCTATCATTCCTATTTAATTAGCAGTTGCTTTACAGCGTGATGAGAAGTCTCACATAACTTCACTGGACATTCAATAAGATCTTTACCGAACGCACATTTGCAGACTACAATAGGAAGATTGACTCAGTACAAAAGTCTAAGCTAATAGGCTTTGTTAGTATAGTGAATTCAATGAGCCACCTGGCTAAATCCATGCCTTTGTTCCGGTAATTCCTGGTTTATTAGTTTACACTAGATTCACCTTTATTTACATATGAGTTTTGTACTAAATATGAGTAAGCTATCACCCACCATATACTTAGAATGGCTAAAAAACATTGCATAAAACCAGCAGAAGCTTTGATATAAATCGACACAAGTGGTGCTTCATTTCTTTTTCTCCTCGAGATGAAGATAAATGAGAACACCAGGAAAACGTGAATTTTGAATATACCGCACTTTTTAACCAACAAGGCAGTAAAGCAATGCTTCTTCCAACCGTGTCCACCTAACAGAATTATTAAGGATTTTTTTATTCTTCTCTGCTTGTCTGATGGGTTAATATTTAATGTGTACTACCACAGATGTAGTGCAATCTCACTACGTCACTAACATAAACTACTGGAAAACCAGGACTGAAATGCATAAAACTGTATACTTACTGCCCAGTTTAGACACACCCAAAGTGATGATTTCAAAGAGAATTAAAATTAGAATTACAAAAGCAAAATAGTAAAGAAGGAACAACAATAATGTTAGAAGTTTTGGTTACACAAAATGTTCATCTAAGATAACAGCAAACTGGAGTCAATTACCAAGATTTCTACTTTCTAACTGTTAACATTTAAAGCCTACATCCACCTCTTCGAGGAACACAAATACAAATTGCAGAGCTGAACCACGCATGAGTTCTTTGTGTGGCTTGTATTCAAAATAAGACAACTTATTTTGAATAAGAACAACGTCAGAAAATGAAATGACACATATTTCCTGCTCCTCTCCCTTCTTTTTTTTCTTTTCCTGTTTAACATTATGGATATTGGCAGATCTTTGTAAGATAGTAACATCTGTGGCTTTGCTACAGTTTCTATAAACATTCTTTCTCTCAATTTCTTTAAAAACAAAAGCTTTCTCACCATCGCTACCTAAGTTTGTAAGTATGATTAGCTTGCTTTAAAATCTCAGAAAAATGGGTTAGGAACATTTCATAGAACATTGCACACAAGATTATCCACTTACAAAATAAAATTACACTTTGAAAAGAATGTCTGAATAATCAATACATTCTCTTTTATAATATACTGAATTTAAATACTTGATTTCTTTTCTACAGCATTCCTTTTTAGATGGACACCTTTAACATGAACTATTTATTCTGACAGGAGTTAAAGAAAGGTATAAATACTGCAGCTGAATATCTGCACTGGCTTGAGATATTTTAAAAATCACAGAGTATTCTTACATTTTGAAGGGCTTAATGAAAGACCCATCTCAGATAAAAGGGACACATATGATAGGTTTACTGTACATAGAAACCATAAAAATGGCTTACTCAAATGCATCAAATACTCCAGCTAAAACTCAGAATAAAAATTATTTTCCAGCTCTTTTCAGTAATAACAACTCAAGGTATTATTAAAAATATCACAGGGCAAAACCAAAAAGAAGCACAAACATGAACATAATTTTTCAAGAACAAAAATTTCTTCATGGGATCACTGGAAGTCATTAGCAAGCTTGTGCTACTTAATGTTACTAGTCAGTGCATGAAAGCTATAAAGGAAGAATTTTAACTGACTGCAGGGCCCCCCCATAAATTATTCACAGTGAGAAAAATGTAATGTAATAAGTAACATTAAAGTGCTTTAAAAAGAGATCTTAAATCTCTGTAATTCTGTGTTTGCTAAATTTCTTTTGTTAGAAATGAACAGAGAGAATTGTATAATTAAAGCTTTTTCAATGCCCCTTAAAAACTGTCTAGGAAAAAGCCTGTCAGCAGTACATAATAACTTTAACAATAGAGACAAATTTATATCATTTTTCACTGCATTCTTTTCTATTTAAGCTGGTTTAAAATATAATTTCTTTTAAAAACTTTTATACTTACTGAATAGGGAGGTGTAGGCAAGGAGATTTTAGAGACAACTTTTAAAATGTGCCCGTTTTTTTTGTGGCTGAAGTGAAAAATTGAAGTATTTACAACTACAGAATTATTCTCGTCCAAGTGTTCAGTGAAAGGAAAAGGATATGGTAAAGGCACACGGGATTCAACCTCGTATGTATCTTCTTCTTGGCCTTCAGTCCACAAATCCCTAAACAGATTAGATGCCCAGTAGGTGCGGTAAGAATCCATTCCAAAAAAAAAAATCGTGGTTGCTGTCTTCTCAACCGTCACATGGGTATTTTGCACTAACTAGGCTGGTTTTAAAAATTTCTAACAGGAACTTGTAACAGAACATGCACATCTAACAGTCTGAAGACACATATCAGCACTGTCAGTGACAAACCTACTCAGAATCAGCAGAAATCAAGCAGAGTAATTCAGGAGTGGATTAATCCAAAATAGAGAGAAGTGAAAGAAAACTTCGTATGGTCACTCCTAAAAATCCTTCTTGGAAAAGTTTCACATGAAAAAGCAACAGAAATCTTCCAATAGCAGCTGGCAGGTAATTTCCAAGGCAAGGAAGCATAATTTTGTTTTACCTGCACAGGTATGCTGCAGCAGACAAGCAAGCTAGCAGAACAGAAACTAAAAATGATTTTCCATCTCCACTACAGCAAATGAAAGAGAAATACAGATATGTCATTATTTGCCTTCATTCTTGTTCTTGGAGTTAATTCAACAGGAAGAACTTTCTCAAACTCTGCTAGTTTAAAGGCTTCCTGTTAGTATCTCCCAACCGAAAGAGTTCAGGGGAGTGGCCTTATTTATTTACCTATACATAACACCAGCAGGTGGAATTTGAATTAATACACCCACTATATGCCTTGCCTGAGAAGATTCAAACTGCACTTTAGGTCTGAAAGTGTGTGTTCAGACAGGTCTCAAATAGTTACTTTGAAGATTTTGCCAGGTTTCTCTCACTCTTTTAAGTTTATTTTAAGAGATGGGTACATGTCTGTATGCACAGCTGATTAAGAGGAAAGGTTAAAATCTTTTCTGCCTGTAATTAGTTTCAGATTATAAAATATTGCAGAGTAGAAAAAATAAAGTATTCAGTTTCTGAATACTTAAAAATAATTGTCAAGTCACCTACAATCCCTTGGTATGTACAGGAACTGTATATAATCCAGTAAGCACACAACAGACATTGCAAAGCAGAAACCTTGAACACTTGAAAAGTACCTCTACAGAACAGCCAGGAAAGATGTCAATATTTATACTTAATACTGTGGGAAAATGTGTAAACAGATGAACATTTTATTAACTAAAAAAACCCCACAGATATGATCATCAGGGATAAATCCATATTTGTATAATCCATATTAATGAAAAAAATGTGTGTGTATGTGTTTGAGCCAAACATAACTCTCTTGCTGGTATTGGCAAGGTCTCAGCTACAAAGCTACGAAGGGAAAATAAACTTTCTTGATCAACTGACAATAAATAAAAATAAGCTGCTTAGAATACACTGAGTACTTTCACTGGTATCATGAAAAATAAATACTTACTGCAAAAATATCAGTCACTAAAGTAAAATAATTTAGGGCTATGTATAAAACTACTGCATTTAAAGATCAGCAGTGAAATGTTCAGAAAAAAGAAGCACCAAGTGGAATAAATAATTGACAATACTCTTATAATCGCAGCATGAATTCTTAATTAGTGTAAAACTTTGAAGTTGTTTTTCTTTGTATTATCTGCTCTTTAAGTGCAAGATCTACAAATGCCTAACTATATTTTTCTTTAAGAACGCCATATATTGGAGTATCTGTGTATCCTTTTTCGTTATTATGTAATGCTAGACCTTAAGCTGAAAAAAGACCTCAAAAAGCCAAACATCTCTTTTTAATTGAACTCATGCTCAAACAGAAGAGAGCTGTTGCAGCGTGAGTTTGCAAATAAACGCAATGCAAAAACTGATTTACAAGGTCCACCAGACTACTTGCTTTAGTAAGCCAAAGGGGGGTTCACTGAATTTGTATTTAAATTACTTTTAACCTTAGTGAGTCACAAATTAGTCTGTTATCTTTTTCTTTTTTTAAAAAGAAGAAATGAGCATCAACTTCATTTCTGAAGTATTTTTCAAAAGCAACAAATACTTAAATGCCTAAAACTTTTAAAGTATCAGCTGAATTTTCATATTACTTTCATCATCACAGATTTTTTTCTCCTTCATTTCTAGTAGTTATGGTTTACACATTTTATACCTAGAGACAAGAAAGCAATGACTTGTTAAGTAATATCATTACCAGGTTAACTAATAGATGGGTCTGTAGCATAAAACACACTGTATCCTTTGAATTCTAGTCTCAAATAGATTAAAGAGCTGACTTTAAAGACTGAGTTCTTCAAGAGAGCTTAAAAAGTTACAGTGAGATACAGAGTATTTACTCTGATACCTTCAAATTGCGATGTACACAATCTAAAAGTAAAGCACATGACACAAGCAGTGCGACTTGAACTGACTGAGCTAGGTATGTAGCTCCCATTTCAATTACCAGGGAAGTACTCCAGAGAGCTACCCTGACAGCAGACAGAAAGGAGAACCCATACACTGCCCTTTTTTGGAGACTATTCATGAATCACATACCTCACATAAATACTGGAGAGCTGGCGTACAGCTATCCTTTTCTAATAGCAAGGTGGATATGTGCTTACCTGGCCGTGTTTAAATCATAGTTGGAAAAGACAGCAGGGGAGCCCCACCTTTTTGGCCAGTCAATTGACTAAAATGTCAAGAGAACTGGGCACAGTTCCCCTTAATCCTCCCTCTTCACAAGGGCCAGCTCAATGTGCCCTGACACCTCCTGTCTCATCTCTGGATTGCAGTAGAATGCAGATGATCTGTATAAGCAACGAAAGAGCGCCCTAGCTTGATAAACACGCCCAAATTCAGGCTTCCTCTGCAGTCCAAAGCAGATTTCTAACATGAATTGAAATTCATCAGTAAAGTCATGCTGGAGCAGACTTTTTTGGGCGTAGGCACCTGAAGTATTGTTTCGGCTTGCAAAATGAGCCTACAGGTTTTAGGCTTATAAAAACACATTCATGAGAAAAATAAAGAAAAAAAAATAGAGAGACAAAATTCAAAATGCTTCACTATTAGAACACCCTACCTGATTTGAAGTTTCATTGATGGCTTCCAGAAGCTTTTCAACAGCCGCTTGTAGTCGAGAACTAATATTCAGAACGAGTTCTTCATTTTCAGGATCTATTTCCACTCCACTTTCTGCAAAATGTTGGCTCAGTAGTCCTTCATCCGCTGCTCCTGACCACATGTTAATGTCATCATCTCCCATACTAGTACCATGATATGAGGAACAGGACTCTGGAAAAACAATAGTTACCTTTTCACACAGACTCCTAGCACTTCAAAACATGAAAAAGTGTTATGATTAGAAAGAAAAGTCATAAAACTATTAAAATATTTGTACTGGTCACAAAGACAGAAAGGGAAATATTGCATACTAAAACTTACACAAACGAGGTACACAATGTGTTAACTAAAAACAAGCAGAAGGGAAAAAAGGAGATACTAACAGAGTAGATTTTAGACGTTCTTTCAGTATGCTTTTGGGGTCTGAGGCTCACCTTCAAACCTTTGTTACTATCAGTTTCTACTTTGAATAACTTGCAGTAATGACTTGCAAGATTGTCTCTGAAATACAACCAGGTAAAAAAACCCCAGACTGTCAGTCCCTGTTTCACCAGTGCCCAGCTACATTAGTGCGCACTAACACAAAACTGTTCAAGTCAGTGATTCAAAAGCAGAGACTCAAGTGAGTAAAGGGAAAGACACGTACGTAATTCAGACAACTTCTCAGGACAAACAGACTAGAATACAGAACATGAAAATTCAGCATTATTATTAGTGAACTGAAAATTGATTAAAATGGGTAGCTGAACAAATCAAGTACAGTGCAGGGTGACTGTAACTGTCCCCACTGATGGGCCACCTGGCACCTACTTCTTGATCTTCCTGAGGTCTGATTCAGTTTAAGGGCATTATCCATTCTGTCTGAAAAGCAGGAGACACAAAGTTTGCCTATGGTATTAAACTGATAGCAATTCATCTAGAAAACAGTAAATTTACCATATTTAGAATTCAGGGCTGTATTTAAGCAAGACAAGTGAAAGCAAACTCCTGAGATGTTTTTAAATCACACTTTCAGTATGAAATAACAACACAGTAGTACATCATGACGGTAGATAACTATTCTTCATATCGTGTTTTAAAAATGAAGAACTGTCATGTCATTAGGCTGTTAGATTTGAAATGTCAGAAATAAATGCTATTGTGGAAAGTTTTTTAAAATGACAGCTTATTTTAATGAAGTATATTTAAAATAAAATAAATTACATGTTTTGGCATGTTTTTTTTTTCTTTTTTAAACAATTAGATGTTGTTTTTGCTTAAGGTTTTCTCAAAAAATATCTTTTTTTTGAGAAACAGCAGCATGACTAAAGTTAAGAATAGTCAATGCCAGTTTAGCAATAAAGTTGCAACACTGGGTTATCTTTGATTTTAAGTTCCTGGTTACTCCATGAATTGTGACTGCTGAACTGGAACAGTTTGTTTAGTTACAGAAATTGAAATGAAATAATAATAGGTCAGTTTTACAAATTGCCTTTAAAAATGCAGTTAGTACTCCTGTTGGATACAATTTCCTTATACTTGCTCTGGCCTCTTAACCAGGCATGCAAGTAACATTGGAAATACGAGTCCTCTTGTTGATGTTGTTTGAACCTAGCAAGAAAGTCAGATTCTAGTTTTCAGGTTTGTTTTTTTTTTTTTTAAACAAGTTGCAACATGATTAACCACCTGGTTTACTTACTATACTTTTATACCTGCAAACATTCTGATAATAATATCTACGCATTTATTTAATTATGGATGCCGCTGTATATATCACCCATATACAACAAACTAATCTACAGCGATTTTAATTTAGAAAGGTTTTGTTTTGTTAACTTTTATCTTATAATTGTTAATTTTTACATGCATGTAGTTAGTAATTTTTTTTCTTCTCATTATATCATTACTGTTTCATATCTCCTTTTAGACATGTGGGATATAATGTTACAACTCTTTTCATGGTCCAAAGGGAAAAACCAGAAGCACACTATATGCATGAATGGAACAAATAACCAGATGAATAGAATATACATACACATGGCACCTTTCATCTACACAGGATTTCAAAGCAATTTCGAGTACTGCACTTTGGAACTTCAGGCACAAACTACTTCAGAACTTCAGTAGCGGAGTCACCCTAGCAGTGGCTGGCAGTCATCTTCTGCCAGCACACTAAATATTTGCAATGGGTTTGTATAGCATAAAGGCTTTCCCATAACATCCTAATATTCCACCCCCCTGCAGTGTAAGGAAGGCTGCAAGATGAACAATTTCACGTTTTTTATTCAATAGCATTCTGATTTCTCACCATCCAAATTTGGGTTGTCTGGGTGTCTCAAAATATCAATACTGATGCAGAAGCTTTAATATCCTTAGAGTAGAAAGGACCTTCATTTAAGATGGACATCCAGCAGCTTAAGTATTTCCAAATGCTGTGCCAAAGTATTGGTTAAAGACTAAGTTGAAGGAACATATTCCCTACTGAGCCACCGATACACTTACTGCAGCACCTGATGCTCTTTGGAGGCCACCCATCTTAAGTACTGACCAGGTAAGACCCTGCTTAGCTTCAGAGATTTCACAAAATAAAAGCCCACAGTACAGTAGCACAGCTATAAACAAGATAAAACAATGACATATTAGTTATTGCACAATCTAATTCTTTCTTGATGGAGTACAAACTATCTATGTAATGTTCCTGTTTTCCTTCTCAGGCTTAACCCATAATTCATGTCCTATAACCCTTATATCTTAGTAAATTATTTGCTTGAGAGGTACAGCTGAATTGTGCAATGATAAGTGTATGTCAAATACAAAAATAAACATTATACAAAATAACTGCAGAAATGTGCAGTCTGTTGCAAAATCATCTGAACTTCTGGCTGTTTGAAAACTTTTAGAGAAAAACTTAAAAACTGCCTGCTCAGAATGTAACCTTTTAAAAGCCAGGTCCGGAATATGTCTCTTACATTAATAGTATCACTAATATTATTACTACTTCTTGCCAGTGACCAGAACAGTACGATTTGGCCTCTAAGAACTAATGACAAGATTTTAAACTCCTGTTTTGCTTATATCAGTTCTTTTGTAATTGCTTCCATTTCTTCTGGATAAATACAAAATAAACCAATGTTAAGATACAATTTTGTAATATGAAAAATCTCAGAACAAAACATCATAATTTACCTGAAATATAACTATTAAAAAATGAGGAAAGAAAAAGAGAGCTGTCACCTAAAGTGTAATTTGGCACATGGAAACTTTACTACTCTCAAAGATAAGAAAGGAAAAACAAAAAGTATCAAATGCACACAAAACCTGTAATAATTTTGTTTATACTGTGAGGTTGGCAACTCAAATAGAAAAATCAATGGCAAATGATAAATGTAGATGCCCATATTATAATTTCTACAAAGTGGCACTTATGAACAGGAGTTCACGTTAAATGTCTTCCTAACTGCAAAGTGAAAACCTCCAAATCTTTTTCCCCTGAAAATGGTCTTAGTACACAGCATCTAGTAGAGCATCTTTCCAGAAGGTTTTCAGTGGTAGAAATAGAAATGTTGTCAAGTCTTATTAACCGCCCTGGCAGTTGAATGCCTAACCCCCATTTTACTAATCCTTATAATGCCGTTTAATCTCCCACCCCAACAGAACTAAAACCAAATTCTCTGTCCCCCAATTTTTTTTTCAGCCAACACAAATTAATAAATAGAATACAACTGGCCCAAGTAAAAATGTCTTCTCCTCGTGTAAACTCTCTCCTTGTAACCAAAAAAAAACCCAACAAAGTTTCATATTGTTTCCTTGCCATGAAGCTTGCAGTTCAGCACAACAGATGTCATGCCCCACTAAATCTTAAGAAAACTGCTTAATTATACAGTGCTTCCTCAGAAGTTTCAGATACAGAAGTTGTTTATGAGCTGCCAACTGTCATTTATGAAGCAATACATATTTTGTATCATGTAGAGCTAGGATCTCAGTTTACTCCTGGGATTCCACTGAGAAATTAAGGTTAGGGGCTACAAGTTGAAAACAAAAAAAATCAGTTTTATGGCAGTTCAGTGTATAAAGCTATTTACTACTTTGTTCCTGGTACACTGTTCGGAAACAAGGAGCTCAGAAAGTAGGCAAGAGGGTGTAATGTTCAAGGAATGCAACAACCGCACAGGCTTCTCCAGAGCAACCTGCATTACTGCAGTCCCTCTACCCAAGGTACAACACCTGAGGGAAGACAACAGCAAAGTCTGCTGGCTCTGTCACGATGACTCCTGGCCCAAATCTCCAGATGTAATTAACTCACTGGATTACTTTGCACAAATGCTCTTCACTTCCAATGATATGTTTTATGACTGAAATTTGAACTTTACTCATTCTGCTAGAAATAAAATCCTGTGTTGGCCAATAACCTAGGCAAGGTCCCAGATAAACCTCTACATGCTCTAGAAATCAGATTGTGGTTATAAGTATGTGACCTTAATGATTCAGCTTTTTAAAACTCTGAAACTCAGCAAAAACAGTAAGCTGAGTTTTGCATGTCAATAAATATGTATTACGTTCAGAAGGTCAGAGAGAATTCACTTTATTAAACACATTATTTCTTCTATTTTATTATTAGATTTTTATTGGTACAAATTTATTCCTACAAATTTCCTAAGTAATTAAAAAGGAAGATCTGTTTGGCTAGGTATTAGAAAATACAGTAACATGCACAGGTTAAAATATAAAAGTAGTGTCTACCTATTTCTTATTTCCAGAAAACAATGGGGAAAAAATTTTAAAAGCTTATGTCCTCTCAGGTCATTCAGTGGAAGTATAGGAAATGAATAACAACAGTCCTGTTGCTGAAAACACTAACAGAATTTGTAATCTAATTCCATTTGAAGAAGGATCAAATACTTCAGCTGATGGAACAGTATGACTGCTACTATGGCTGTGTGACCCCAGTGGCAGAACTATGTACACAGCCAGGATGCTGTTGTATTATTTTGAAAGGAAAATAAGAGAACTGTGGATAAAACCTCAGAGATACATTACAAAATATACATTCACTTATTATAGCCACTGTTTTTCTTTGGTTTCTCCTCCATAATTTTTGAATGTAAGGAAACATGCAAAAAAGAATACTGGAATAAACAACTGGTACGTGAACAGCTCTATACCAAGGGGGGCATTACAGTAACAGACAAATTGCTTTGTTACAGAAGAGTAAATCCTTACACGCCTCTTCAAAATACACTAATAGCAAACACAAGAGTTAAAACAGTCAACCTTCACCACTAGCAGAACGGAATACAGTTCTCTTCTGTTTAAGAGAGTACTCTTTCACCAGAAGACTCCACAAGAAATTAACAATACATTCCAATTACACGGCCTGTTGTGCATTTAGACAGTAGTATTATGAAAGCTAGGCATAAGTCTATATTATACCCACCCTAAAATACCAAATAAAGCTACTCTCTTAACTGCATTTTTCTACATATATGTAATGCAATTAATCCGTATTAAGAATTGTTAATGACAATAATTAGTGACAAAAACAAAGTATACACATTGCTGTGCACGCAAATGTATGTATTGTGCATTTTACACGCCTGTGCAGAGCAAGCACGTATGAGAGTAGCAAAGGGCAACAATCATGTATTAGCGCTTTGTACATACAGTTATGTATTTATTGTCTGAGAAAAGGCAGCAATATTCTCAGTAAATGAGAATGAGGGAGAAAAGCAACAGCACGTGTTCTGTCGATAGGCATGATATAACTATGAACTAGGTTCAATGAACGCACTAGGTCACACCACAGTACACATAACTCTGACGGCCTGTGATCATTGCCTTCATAACCAGAACACGTTTTTATTTCTTTGGGCAACGTGTGTTTTGAAAACCCCAATAGTTTTTACACACCTCAGACTATACAATGAGAACACAAAGAATACAAAGAATATTTATATTTAATATAGAAAACTTAGGTACAATGCAGTTTACATAAAATTTAAGACTACCTCAAAATACAAAAGTAGGTGGTGGTAAACTTTGAGCCCGGTCATTGCTCCTTTTACCATTTGGCTAGGAGACTGCGTGGAAAATAGCCGCCAGTGGTTGAAGATACTTGCTCTGAACTGCTTTAACATAAGCAAACTCGATTCATTTCCCACCCCAAAGTAAAGTGCAAGAATACTCCATTTTGAAATAAGTGATTCCTTCAGTTACAGTAGCAGATGTTCTCAATCTTTAAGGTCTCCTGGGCAAGTATCAAAAATTAAGGCCAGAAGCTTAGTTATCCAATCTAAAATTTGGGGAAAAAGGCAAAGCCTCAAAAGTCTGAGTTTTCAAAAAATAATTTCCCTCACAATTAAATACAGTAAAATGTGCAGAAAACAAAAGTTATGAGGTTTTTTAATGAAACAGCAGTACTATAGAGGCATCAAAGTGCTTTTTACTTGAAAAATTCAAGAATCCTTAGACTGCAGCTGTACACATTTCACCACAGATAACCTTTTGAGTAATCAACTGAGAGAGATGTCATTGTGCTACAAGTCATACATCCTTTCTTAACTTGCCCCAAGGCCTAATGTGACCTACATTTAAAGCCAGAGAGAATCGGTAATATTTAATAATCTACATTTTGCATCAAAGAGGTAAAGTTCATCTTCATTTACCATTTGTATTATTACTCTGTAGTAGATTCTTTCTTAATAATGAAATGTAGTATTTGACTTCCAGTTCTTTTTCTCATTCACAGTAGTTAAAATTCCAGCCAAAACCAGATGTATGATGTGTTTTAGGCTGAACTGATCTGTTGCACATTACCTCCCCATAAGACAGAGGATGAATGTACACATCCTTATGCTGGCTTCTGTACCATGGGTAGCTAAATAGCAATATGATAGAGCGCTTACTCTTGCCCAAAAGAGAAATGAACAGACACTATCCTAGTACAATCACAGGAAATTAAACACAGCCTGGGAGAGGTCTTAAGACACTGGTAAGCAATTAACTACAACATTAAAATGCTTCTTTAGGCTTGTGCCAACTAGCAC
Organism: Fulmarus glacialis; assembly: GCF_000690835.1. Classification (NCBI taxonomy): domain Eukaryota; kingdom Metazoa; phylum Chordata; class Aves; order Procellariiformes; family Procellariidae; genus Fulmarus; species Fulmarus glacialis. The sequence goes on from NW_009193294.1 coordinate 32,076, forward strand.
TCCTCCGAACAGCTGATGGGCAGTTAGAAAGTTCCTAGAACTGTTTCCAAAAGGCTGTTTGCATGCAACACCCTCTTTAAGAGGCTAAAGAAGTCTACAAGCATATATACAGCTGTCCCATGACAGCTGGCCAGAGTGACCAGCAATGTCCCTACATACATTAAGTGCACTAGTGGAGTTATGGCCTTTGACACCAGTTCCCATTCCCCATACGTACAGAGGAAGGTGTAAAGTTGGTGCAAGATGCCATGAAGCTATGTTTCATTCTCTTACTCCTTCAACAGGAACATATTTATTTTTGTATTTCTCAATCACTTTCCCATTCTGTTGCAGGATTTACAACAGGGCCCTAGATATGAGTCATAACTGGTTTGGGGCATGACCCAGACAACTCCTGAAATGTTGTCTCTTAAGCAGAGATGTCATATGCATTCAAATGACAAATAGTTTTTTAAAAAAAGTTTATTTTTAATTAAAATTTCAAAACTAAGGTTATTTAAATATATAATAGAAGTATGCAAACACTACTTGTTATGAAATAGAAAACCATACAAGCAGTACCTTTTTCATATCCCACATGGATACAGGGTTTTACTAACTCCTCTGTCTCTGTGTCCCATCCAGCTGGTTTGGAAGGCTGGACTTTCCCAGACCGATCCAGTAACCCGAGAACATGGCGACCAATTGTCTCCTCCATGGCCACAGTTGTCTTCACAACTTCTAAAAGAATCTTCACGAGTTTCTCATTAGCCTTCTGAAAAACATGCCTGCAGGGCAGAAACAAATCAGTCCTTTGATTTTCCCCTGCTTTCAAAGTGTTTTTTATCCATTATACACCCTTGCAACCAGGAAAGATAAACAGTAAAATTAAGATTTCTTTTTTAAGACTAAAACCCACATCATATACATAAATATTAAAAGCACATTTGTGTTAAAAGTCAGTTCTTTTTACAAAATATGTAAGAAGTCAAACCATTTATCAATATTTGTACTTTGATCTTGGTATTTTATCTAGTTATTCTTTTAAAACAGAGGTCTATATTTGCCTGGTATTCATTATAAACTTACTCTTTTCTCAAAGTGACAATTAAAAAGATTGATTGTCTACACAGATCAAAAAAGTTACAGAATAGTCAAAAGGTATTATCAAATACAACAATTATATTAATATAACTTATAAAATATATAT
>NW_009193294.1:33282-67812 GCF_000690835.1 Fulmarus glacialis
ATAAAATGGGTATACAAATACATATGTGTATAAATGATCTATATGATTCTATATGTGTGTAATATGAAAGATATAGTAAAATAGGTTAAGATTTGTCTCATCCTCTATGCCATTACATCGTCAGGCTTTATAAATAATAAGACATTGTTTAATCTAAAGTATGTAAACTTAGAAATATGGTTGTCTAGAATACAAAATGCTATTATCATTAGTCAGAATAAAGCTTATAAATATTAATTTAACAACAAGAACATGATTCTAAACATTTTTAAAATAATGATGTTTGCTTAACAGTTCTAAGCACCTTTCTTTAGAAAGAAGAGCTGAAGATGTTTCATCAGGCTTTCTTCCTCCATCTTCATCCTCAAAGATCTGCTCTCTCACATCGTTTTGGTTTTCATTTTCATTCTGAGTAAGTTTTTGCAGAGGGAGAGAAGACAAAAAGGACAGAAATCCTGTCATGCCAGAATCAACATATTCTTCTTATATGCAGTAGAACATGAAATTTAAAACCTAAATTAGTTGTGTTTTGTTAATTAAACTTCTGCACCAAATTACAAATCAAGAAATACGCTTCCTATGTGGAAAAATTAACTAAAACATAAATAAAAACAAAACAGGAAGTCCAAGGCAGGGCCTATTAGAAAGAACTTTGTTATGCTGATTAAACAGTCCTTGTACTTCCTGTTGGGTGTTGCTATAACGATATGAAAATGTGAGTTTACCTGAGCAAATACCCATAGTAATAATCCCCACCTTCAAGCTGTTAAACTAGCTTCTGCTTACCTGAAGTAAAAAACTATGTCTACCAGTACCACCTGCTCTGTTCAAGCAATAACCAACATCTTTTAGGAAAATATATTGCATAAAAAGAGTAGCAGCGAAAAGGAATCTTACTGGTTTTACATGCCATAGCTGCCAAGAAAGTCAAAGTCCATCTTTACCTCTGTTTGTGTGCTGTTGTTATGTAGCTCACAAAACAGCCTCTCTTTTCCGGGTACAGAATGTTGTTTTAGTGATTCCAGTTCTTCTAAAAGCATTCTCTCTCTCTCTGCAACCAGGCTGTCATTCTCCATTGAGACACGCTAAGAAAGAAGTGTTATAGAGGCACACACAATTTTTTAAGCTTCTGAGTATTAGTGAGTCCTGTCACTTCTAATTTTTTACGTATTTTGCACAATGAAATTTCAGTCCATTTCTTTAAATGCTTACAAAGACACTGAAAGCTTTCTAGAATGGAATACAGCTAATAAATACTTTTGGTATCTTACACCTTCTTTAAGATTTTCATATAATTTGTATGCTCTTTATGAAACACTGTGGTCACAATGCAAACTGGGAGGTTAATTTCTAAATATTACAAGCTATAGTACATGTTTTGCACAAGGAAAAAGATGAAAATAAGTTATTTTTATAAAAAGCCTACACACACTCTTTTTTAGAAGAGCTAGAAGTGTTCACGGCTTAAATGCAATGCATACATTCCTATGCGGTTCTTATGGATAAACCATCCTTGGCGTTAAAAAATGGAGAAAAGCCAGCAGCATAAGTTCTACTTAATGTTTTTCATCAGTTTCAGGAATTTGCAAACCCTGATGAAAGATGCAGTTGCAAATTGACAGAGGTAAAAGGAGAAAGGATGTATATATTGAAAGGAAGGATTATCAGGATAAATGATAGAAAGACACCTATGAGCAGCTAGGAGAAAGAGACACCTGACATCGCTGGAAAAGACACCTAGGATACAAGTGACTGGCTCTCTAGATTCCCCAGCTCCTTGAGCCCAAACTTAAACAGAACAGAACCAGGTTTGGATAAGGTCTGAAGAAACCTAAAGCACCACTCCACAGTGAAATCAAAGAACTTTAGAAATAACTGATTACTATTTCCATGTGCATTTCTGTAATGTTACATTGTTGAAATTAAATCAGAGCAAGACAAATTCTTCTGGATTCTGTTTACTATGTCTTTCAAGGGAAGAAATCCTTGAAGACAGGTCTATAAATGACATTATTTTTGAAGACTTAATTATTAAGATAAATTAATGAGTTTCATTAGCATACCTACTATAGGCTTTGAATAGATGCAGTGACAGCAAGTTAAGTTTAAAAAGGCAAGGAAACAGTGGTGTTTCCCACCAAACCCCACAGATTTTGTTTCATTCCAACAGTTAGTAAGGACTTCATCTCCCATGATTTAAAAAAACAACAAAAAAAGCCAAAACACATTGTTGCAGGAAGCCACCGATACTGTTCAAGTTCAGACCTCAAGTGGGGATGAGGAAAAATGAAGAATTCTATAGTATTTCTAGCCATGGCTAGTGGCTTCATTGATGTAAATAGACGCTAGTCTGCATCCTGCACAGGGCCATTTATCTGGAAGGTGGCATGGTTTACAATGCATCTGCACTCACTCTTCTGGCTGCCGTGCAGCACTGCAGGCTTTCTCCAGGTTTACAGAAGTCTAAATTGATCCATCACTGACTAAGCTTCGATTAAGGAAATATGCCTTTTATGCATATATGTGTTTGTATATATACACATACAAATAGATATGTGTGTGTGTGTGTGTGTGCATACATATAATAAATATGTGCATGTCTCTCAATATATAGAGAGATAAGAGTATAAATAAATACAAATCTGCCTGGTGATGTCCCTTTGTTAATCCATGTTAACTCATTGAGTCAAACCCCATATTACCTCAGCTAATTGCACTTTAAGACTCTCAAGCTCTGCTAAGAGTTGCTCTTGATTTTCTTTTTGACGTTCCATTTGCTGCATGTGCCCTTGTCTCAATAATTCTGTTGCCTGCTGATGTTCCTGATATTGCCGTACTAGCTCCTGTCGCATGTCTTCCAAACGTTCCTCATATAACAACAGCTGACTTGATGTTTCTGTATCTGATGCTGTGATCTCACTGTAGCGCTGAAATATTGGAACTATTTTAGCATTTTATGTTCGATGACAGTTTCTCATAAATATTTAAATAAATTTTAGAAAATACTTTCACAAATTCAAGTAGCTATCTCAAAAGCATTATCTTGTTGCCTGTTTCTTGGAAGGTCCAGGCTTAGAATTATTTTTAAAAGACAATTTTTTTAAAAATAACTGTGAACAGTGTTAACTCTTATGCTTTTTAGCTGGTGGAGATTCAACAGAAAATGCAGTGGCAGACATACATGTGTTTGAGAGTGTGTGGGTACAAGAGAAGTTTGAGAGAGCAGTAACATACAAAGCAGGAATATTACAGTTTATTCACTATGAAGATAATACAAGATCAGAATATTTAACTGTTATACAAATTTGAAAGTGTAATTTTTGCTTCAACTAGTACCAAATTTAATAAAAAAATTAAAATTAGGATGAAATTGTGGAGTCAAAATTTATGAATGCTTTTTACCATACTTATTCCACACCCTACCCGCCATCCCATGTTTATGAATGGTAAATACATATTTTACATATTAATTTTATAATTTTTGTGTTCAGCTGATATCCTTTATCACAAGGAACTCAAACTTTTTAAACACTATTTTTAACCTGTTCCTTGTATAAACACTAGAATATAACCTGGACTTACAAAAAGTCTTTATAACATTTATTGCCTGCAATACAGTTTTATCTATGAAATGGAATAATCTATTTTCATGTAACCAGTGTCACATTCCTTTCCTCACAGCGTAGCGTAATGCTATGATAGTCAGGTAGAACATAAGAAATAAGGGTAGATAATTTAGGTCTAAAGCTGTCACCTCTTTGAAAGGGAAAGGGAAATATTTAAATGGAATTTTCATCTTAGTTTCTTTCTTTGCAGTTTTCTCGTTGAAATTAACTGTAAATCCATTGGAAAGATTATTCAGATATGGTGTTACACACTGCCAATTTTTTTTTATGCTTACCAGTGTTTCTTCCGCTGTAAGCCCTTTGACATGGGAAAAGAGTTCTTCAGAAATCACTGATTCATGTGTGGTCTGTCCTAATATGAAACCAGGCTTGCTATTAGAATGAAGCTGTTCTCCAAGTGAGTTGATCTCACCAGACTCTTCAGTAAGTTCCTTGCAAAGTGATTTCAATTCTTCTTCATGCTTACTGCCTTTTTCTGTGGCTTTTCTAAGAGGGCCGTCAACCTCTTCTTCACTCCATTGCTTTTTAATTTCAAAATGTGTTCTCTGTTGATGTACAAACTCTGTTTGTGCTGCTTCTTCCTTCTGCCTAGCAACTCTTGACAATTCAGTCTGTTTGGCAAATGCTACACTCATTGACACAATTACCTGAATAAATAAGAAAAAATCTGTATTAGTTTATGCTTCACAGCATCTCCTATTGCTGAAGAAATCTCATTGCTGACCATCAATAATATAAATAAAAGTACTAGAAGTTCTGAACTATGATTCTATATTTTTTTTTAACAGAAGAAAACAGAAAGGCAAAAAAACCAGAGACATCTTGTCAATCTCATCAACAGTCACATCTTAAAATAGAGACATGCTGTATTTAAGGTATTTTAATAAACTACGATGTTATTTTCAATTAAAATATATTATTTAGCACAGAATTACCTAGTTCTTTTTAAAAAAGATTCTAGAACGTGACTTTAAAAAGTCCTGGCATATTGACATAAGTGGAGCTGTGCTAAGCTTCCTCTATCTAACCAAGCATCCTTTGTAAACATTTCACTGACATGGAATTTTGGGCTGTATAAAGACAGTGGTGCCATGTGCTTGATACTCAGCAGAGGAATTTTACCTGACCAGAAAGAAAATTCTACTGGCATTAGACAGCTGCAGTTTCAGTTACAACAGGCTGGTAACTTTTCTATTGCTAAGTATCTCCTTCTAATACAAATAAACCCCTTTTCCAATCACGTGAGCAGTTCTTTTCTAGATTTAGAATACAGCCATTTATAGCATAAGCTACAAAAGTGTGAAAAAAAAAGTATAATAAATACAGAAGTGTTACACCTGAAAAGACAATACCTAACTCTTCTTTTCCAGAAAATGTGAGTTTGTCTTTCGAACTTAAACAGCCTTTAACAAAATGCTAGTCAATCATGCACTTTGCTTTCCCATAAAGAAGAGTTTTCTTGGCAGCAGATGAGAGAAATGGAACTTTTACTTCAGAAACGTGGATTACTTAAGTTAATGCCATCATCTAGTGCCGGCTATAACATTCTTCCTAACTCTTGACTGCAAACCTTTTTAAGAAGAATTCCTTTTTTTTTTCCCCCCCACTTTTTAATTTATGCTAATTTGATTTTTATTTATGCCATGGTATAATGAAAGCAGAGATAATTTTTCATTCTGCAAAGAAGTGAAAAAATTTTTGGAAGTCAAAAAGTAAGTAAATCCACAAACAATTTAATACACTCTACCTATAAAATCTTAATTTTACTTCTCATATTTTAGAGAAAGTCACCAGATCCAAATAAAAACTATGCATTTTACACAATATATTAAAATGCACAATAAAATACGATCAGAAAATAGTGTGAAACTGTTAAGTGCAAAATCTTTTGAACTGACCAGCTGTTAAGCCTAAAGTAGCAAGAAATCCAAGCTCTGGATTTTCTAAATAAATTCTAGTGTCAAGTATGTGTTTGCATGTTGTCTATTTTCTTTGAAGTATTAAAGCAAAAACACCACCACCACCCCCCACATGAACAGAAATTATGAGTTAGGAATAAGAGAGACAACTAAAAAAAAACCAAAATGTTTCAGAATTTTTTTTTTAAGACTTTCCCCTTTCAGAATCAGAATGAAACAATTCCTTGTAAATAAACCAAACAAAAGTTAGCATATGCTATTGCAACTGTCTGAATTGTCAGAAATGGCAAATGAAAGTGACAGTATTTTTTAAACATATTTTAAAATAACAAAATAAAAATAATACCTTTGCTATTTCTTCTTCTAATCTTTCTTGGTACTGTTTTTCTAGCAATTGAACAACATCCAGATCACTCTGCATTTCAATTTCACTAGCAAGCTGTAAGAAAACCATGAAATTTCTTTTGTGCTTTTATTTCATTAATTTTGAAAGTTTCAATCCGACAGAGATTTTTTTCCTCAGTTAGGTTATCTCCATTTCATGCAAATCACATAATTTTGCATCACAACATAAAAGAACTGGGTAAAGGACTTTGCCTTGTTTCTGCTTCAAAATTAATTTTAAAAGTTGAGTTTGCAACAATTGTTCTCCCAGCACTGTTTGAATTGTCAAATGTAGAGAAAACAGGTAAGAAAGCACAGGATCACAGTACAAAGCAGCATCACTATTTTTCAAAATGCAGAATTATTGAGCCAGGTCTCCAGCAGTACTAGGGGGACATGTATGAAGTCTTTTCCATTTGCATTTGGTTTCTAAGATCTTTGGGATTACTTTTTCAAATTTTTTTTCTAAAAACTGTGCAGTCTGTACTTAAAAAGTTCTAGGATTTTACTTAAATCAGTCCCCTTCCATAACTAGAGTTTAAAGAAAAGTCACAATATTTTAAAGACTCCTGAAGAAATCCCAGAATTTGAACACTAATTTTTTTCCACTTTAGTAAGAAGTAGCCTAAACCAAATGTCTTGTTTCAAAGAAATAACAATTAAAAAATATTAAAACCCAAGACCAATAAAGCAAGCTTTATTGCTCATAAATTCCAGAAATGTTTTTCAGGAAAATTTAAATCTTTTTCCTCTAACATGGACCGTCTAATAGTATAGCATAGTACTAACATGATCATTACTTTACTACTATCAAATACTAGTCCATATTTCAATTTCGTCTTAGAACCCAAAGCATCTAAATTATATTGACCATACGTATATTAGCTGTCAACTGAGTTATATTATACCTCCAGTGCTTCATCTGTTCTTTGCTGATGAAGATTTTCAGTGCACTTCACTTCCCTGAAGACTTCTTTTAGCTTTATTTGTGAATCTGTGGATACACTAAAAAGGTAAAAAAAGCAGAGGGGGGAAATGAAAAAAAAAAAGAGTATTTCAATATACCTTATTTTTCCTCTCTTCAAATATGCATTTCATGAATATACCTATACATTATATATATTTAAAGACCAGTAACTGCAAATATTTTCTTCACCACACACCTTTTCCCATGCCATTAATTTCGTAAACTTGACTTTATAATTCATCTGCCTTCCAAATGCTAGCTCCTCCTCTCAATGTAACTCATCTCAACACCAGTTTTACCAAGGACCTCACGAATAACTTACTCTTAAAGCTACCCGAGAATATTTTGTGCTTAATAACACAATTAAGATGAAGACAAAAGTGCCTGTTTGAATCATAAGGATATGACAGAAACCAGAATGGCTATGTGTATGAAGCCATAAAACCACCTAGAAAATGGTTATATTTGTTTTGATTCTCTTAAATTGATGCTTATCAACAGATGCACTGCTTTCTTGTGTTATATAGATGAAAACAGTAAGAAATCCACATGTGATTCATTTTATATTTAGATAATAATATGCTGAAATATATTTGGAGACTGTCTTTTCTAACAGAACTGCTCTACGTAAATCAGTAAAAACCAAAACACCACCGCATACCACCAAAACTCTAGCTCCCCTTTCACTGCATATTGAAAAAGACTCAACAGAAATACACTGCCAAAAGGAGAAGACAGAGTATCAAACTACCTAAAAAAAAAAAAAAAAAAAAAATCTCTCTCCTCTAGCATTTGTGATCTGCTACCACAGACACTAATCCCTTGCTAAAAGACAGGATACAAAGTAGATTAAGTTAGAAGGTAAATTTATTGTCTGTGAGACTTACAATCCTAACTACAGTAGGGTTTTACAGAGACCATGAAGCTTCTTTTGCTCAAATCTGAGAGCTGGTTTAGATAATCCTGAAATGGAATCCAGAATGGTAATTTTACAAAACTTGTGACATTTTTAACTACAAAAAGTAACCCATTACTTTTAGCATTCATGTTTAATTTGATTAATGAACAGTAGCAACTGATTTTTTTTTTTTCTTTTCTGATGTTGCAATAGATACACAACCAGATAAAAATGTCCCCAAAAAATTCCTAAGCTTGGCCACAGCTATATCCCTACTTAGATCTTACCTTAAAAGATGCAGCAACAACCAGGTATGGTGATTGAGTATGTAACAGATCATTCAACAGGTTACTGACCACACCATTAAAAGACACTCATCCTCAGGCTTGTGATGTAATGAGACAGATCTCCATACTAGGTTATTAGAAAACAATTTATGTACTGATCTAGGAACTCTTCCTGTAAAACTCCAGTTTCATTTTAATGTTTAAAACCTGAACTTCAGGTATGAAAGCTAAGAGAATGCAAATCTTCATGGGAAATTTTTTCTCTACTCTGTTAGCTTATAAATACCAATAATTGCTCTAAATGCTCATTAAACATATGTAAAATGAGTTTTGAGTATTTTAGGTGAATAGTTATCATGGAATAAATCAGAACACTAACTACCCATTTAAAAATAATTTAGAAATCATATATGAGTATTTATAACTTGTCCTGGCCAAGACACATACAGCAGTATACAGTTGCAGAAAATGCATTTTGAAAATGCTTATAGCTTGTATTTTTTTTAAAAATTAAAAAGTAATTGATTAAGAAGCCATACAGTCCCTTAAAACTGAGTTCAGGCTAATAAATGTGTACTGATTCTACAAGGCACATAGTGGAAAACAATGATACAAAGCCTCAGTCTTACAGATGCACAAACATCTGCAGAACTTGGATGTCTTATTCACCTCAAAACAAGTACATACAAGTATTAATTCATACGAGGAAAAAAATTGGATATTTTACTTGCCATTTCCAAGACTAGAAAGATTTTTTTTTCAGGAATGAAAGGAAAAATGTTTGAAAGTTAGAAAAACACAGACGGCTGAGAAAAGGCTGTGATCAAACAATAAGGGAAAAACAGCTGTTTGGTTTCTGATGGGTCATGGTTGAAGGAAAACACTTTTATCTTCATTTCTCTCAGCTTCTAAGGATTTATCCTACCACAGTCTTTTTTCTTTTTAAGAGAGTACTGTGGTAAGTATATCAAATATTTAACAATTTCTAGAAACTCCTAGGCAATTTTCCCCGCTTCTTAGTAGCATTTCCTATTGCCACTGTGTCTACCCATTTCCCTTTTACAATTGGGCACTTGTCTGACTAACAAACGCTCATAGTCCTCTCTCAAAGAAGGGAGATTCAGATCAAAGAAAATGCAGAGAAACTGAGTGGATTTGTAGCATAGTAAATGAAACAAAAGGAAGGAATACATCAAAAATGGTCAAGAAAAATGGAAGAACAGGAAACCAGAAATGACACTGAATAGAGCACAATCAAAAGCACCCACCACTCCCTGAACACACCCAAGGAGACAGTGAAAGAATCAGGCAACAGAAGGAGGCTCCACAGTTGTCAGGATCCCCCCAAGACACTTGCATGACTTTCAGGTTTGAATGGCCACAATGGTCAGGGCCACGAGGAGGCTGATGAGTATGTCCCATGGCCCATGACTTGGTAAAAGCCAGAACGTGTTAAATGGACCTCAACTCTGCCACAAACTTTATTGCTACATATCACTCTCGAAAATCATCAATTTTATGCAACTATGCTACATGAGGTGTCTTTAGATGTAAAGCACATTGCCTGGAGTTTCGAGGGTTAAAAGTGGTCTGTTGAGTTGGAAGTTTTGAAATTATGGCTAAAAAGCTCATATATACGAAATTATATTTATGCATTATTTCAATTATCAAATCTTCCTCTATTAACTATAAAAATGTAATGAATTCTAAATGCTGCACTACTTAGTTTGCAATGTTTATGGCATTTCTTCGTAACACTCTTAGCAACTCTTGAAGGAACAAAACAACATAAGAGTAATATGTTTATAAAGAATTTCTCGAATTTTGAAGTAAAACATGTAGCTTTACATATTTGAAACACTACTTTCTGTATGCAGTGCGAAGTTATAAGCATTAAAGAACCAATTAATACCTCGTGTGGTCAGAGGATACCCCAGCCCTCTGAAGCTTATCCTGCAGATGGACAATCTCTGCAGTGTATCTCTCTTCACTTTCTTTCAGCTGCTGTTGGAAACAGGACCGGAGGTGTTCCAGTTCTCGAGCATGCTGTTCTTCAGGTTGTGTTTTAAGGTTTCCTATCTCCTTTGAACAGTATTCTTGAATCTTAGGATCTATATGTAGGTTATTTGAAGGGCGGGGGGGTGTGTGGAAATAAATTACATTAGTATAAATTAACTCTCTCCTAAGTTATTAGCAGTGATCGACTGAATAATTACTGTAGTTAAAAATTTCATATCAATTTCATATCAATTTCATATCAAAATTTATATCAATCATATAAATTACTTTTCCGTAACAAATAATTATAACTTAATCTTCCATTTTGAAAAACTGTATTTGATATGGGTAATGGAACTTTAACTGTAGAAAACTGAAAAAGACTAAACTAAAGCTGTTTCACAGAATACAACTCCAAAATATTTCAGAGATTTAAGAAAATTAGAGTATCGTACATCAAAATCTGCAAAAATCTCTTATGTGCTTCAAGTTGTAGTAAGCTATGAATCAGTCATTGTCTTCCCTCTCTCTCTGAATATACATACATTAAAAACAGCATATGCATCTTCTTACCCATTAGACCCTGGGAAGGGGTCTGCAGACATTCCTTTCTTCTTTCCAGGTGGCTAGGTTCCTCTTCTTTCCTCTTTTCTGAAGAAGATAGCCATGGTTCTTTGGCCTAAAAAATAACCAAGTAAACACAAATGACAACAATTTGTCTAGCAATAATGCAAAAATATTAACTATAATTATAAACATATAAGAAAGGTTGGTGGCCAATGCATAAGAGAGTGTAACTAGTGTAACAATGTGTTTCATTTACAGCCTGAATGACCAAGTATACATTTATAGCTAGTTGATCAGCCTGTGCAGAATGACCATGTAAATCTCAAACTCCTCTCTCTGCATATAAACTGTTAATTTATAATTCCTCTGACTCCAAGAAGGAAAGGAAGACACTAATACCCTCCTCAGGCTCAAGATGCAGTTTTCACACACAAATATTTTTTTGTACATGTATATCCATCAATACATGTGACCTGCAACCATCTCTAAATAGAATTGGTTAGAGTACTCTATTTAATACATGGAAGTACCTAACTCCAAATTTACTGGTAAAATTTGTCTTTAGGAATCCCAGGCCCCTGAGATGAGTGTAAAAATTTGGAGCAAGGAAGACAATCTTGGTGGAGGAGGATCAGGTTAGGGAACAAACTGGACATGAACAATTTGGTGGTGCCTGATGAGATACACCAAGGAGTGCTGAGGGAGCTCGTCTATGTTATTGCGAGCCCATTCTCAATTATCTTTCAAAGACTGAGGAAGGTTTCTGAGGACTAGATAAAAGCACTCCTACCTTCAAGAAGAGAAAGAAGGAACATTTGAGGAACTACAGGCAAGTCAACCTCACTTTGATCTCTGGGAAGGTGACAGAGCAAATAATCCTGGAAACCATTTCCAAACGCATGAAGCTGAAAAGATACTCCATTTGGGAGTAGTCAGTATGGATTTATGAAGGGAAAATCACACCTGACCAGCCTTTCGACACCACCTCCCGTTACATGCCCATAGACAAACTGATGAAGAATGGGGATGGTGAGGCCGACTGAAAACTGGCTGAACTGCTGGGCTCAAAAGGTTATGATCGGTGACACAAACCCCAGTTGGAAGCCAGTAACTAGTGGTGTACCTAATGGGTCAATACCGGAGCTGATACTGTTTAACCTTTTCATGAATGTCCTGGATGATGGGACAAGAGTGCACCCTCAGCAGGTTTGCAGACTGTACAAAACTGGGAGGAGTGGTTGATACACCAGATGGTTGTGCTGCTATTTCAAGAGACCTCAACAGGCCAGAGAAATGGGCTGAGAGGAGCCTCATGAAGTTCAGCAAAGGCAAATGCCAACTCCTGCAACCTAGAGAGGAATAGCACAGTGCACTAGTACATGCAGAGGACAGACTGTCTGGAAAGTGGCATTGCAGAAAAGGACCTGGGAGCCTATGTGGGCACCACGTTGAACAGGAACCAGCAATGTGCCATTATGACAGAAGTCCAACAGCCTCTTGGGCTGCATTAGGAAGAGTGTTTGCCATCAGGTTGAGGGAGGTGATCCTTCCTCTCTACTCAGCACTGGTGAGACACATCTGGACTGCTGGGTCCAGTGCTGCACTCCCAGTATAAGAAAGAAATGGATATACTGGCATGAGTCCAGCAGAAGATCACAAAGGAGATGAGGGGCTTGGAGCATCTGTCTTACAAGGAGAGACAGAGAGAGCTGGGAATGTGTACCCTGAAGAAGATAAGGTTGCCCACTGGGCTTGTGGAGTCTCCATCCTTGGAAATATTCAAAATTCAGCTGAACACAGTCCTGGGCAACCTCCTCTAGTTGACCCTGCTTTGTGCAAGGGGTTGGATTAGACAAACTCCAAGAGTCTTCTAACCTCAGCCATTCCATAATTCTGTGACGTGGGTAGCAGCTTTCTCCATTTTATCAATCATTGCCTTGCTCTGCCACTCAACCAAGATTCTTTACTCATCCAGAGGGAATTCATGCAACAGAGAAAATTCAAATACTCATATACTATAAAAAGTTTACCTGTTCACAATCCTTCATCAGCTGTGTTTGAAGTGCTCTCAGCCTACTATATTCTTCCATTATCTTGTGTAGAAGTGCATCCATATGTTCTTGCACAGCTAAATTACACAGATAACCAGGGACTTTTAAAAAAAGAATGAAATCAAACATTTTACCATAAATGTTAATACAACGAATTGTTCACAAGTTCTCCACTGAATAATTATCTGATAAACATTACATATTGAAACAAGTGAGGCCCCTTCCAAATTTTGGATGCATTTTTATATGGTATGGATATATATGAATTTTTTGGTAGAGCTGCTAGCTGCTTCCACAAAAGGAGGAGGAAAAAAAAAACCCAACACTTTTTTCACTGATCTCCACTATAATGAAAACAGCATAAGGAAATACTCATAATAAAAAATAAAAGTGGTTTTAGAACAGTGAGGAAATCTCTAAAGCAGCTATTTAGGCACATTAATTAGCATCTGAACAACTAATGGCATAATTGTCAATCTGAAATAGTTGAAATCAGTGGTTTTTTTAACCAGCATGATAGTACAATGCCATTACCTTGAGCTTGATCTCTGTGTATTGGTAATTCTACACTCAGTCTTTCTCTCACAGCAGCAGGACTACTGAAAATATCCTGTTCACTATCACTAACTTCTACAGCAGCTGAAGAATATTCATTCTGATTGTCACACAAAACCTGCACAACAAATGAAACAAAGAAAAAAAAAGTGAAGGATCGTTTATTAATTTATCAATCACAATTCACAAAGAAAACAAGAAAAATGGTGGCAGGAAAGTAGTATTTTGTGAATATTTTCTTCTGTGGAAATGATGGCATAGATGTTATGTTGAGTCGTAAGAACCTAGACAGTCTTTAAAACTCCTGATAAAAGAAACAGATATGGAAAGACTTTTCAGCTAAAACATAAATACATATTTTTTGGCATGGCTATTTAATTTGGAACTGCCCAGTATTAAAATCTTGCATAGAAAGGCCTCCTTTATTAATGCTGAAAGCAAATTTACATTGTAAATGTCTCATTCTTGTAAACTGCATTTTTACTTGGAAGAAGGATTCCCTATGGCAGAAATTTGTATCTTTTTAGAGATTACAATTCACCTTGTTGAACAAATAGGATAAAAGGGGATGGCAGAAGAAAACTCAAGCAAATCATAAACAGAATGCCTCATGTTTCTTGGTGCTATGTGGCCAGCAGAATAGCTGCCATATTTACCATGAGTAGGCAAACAGAAGATTTATCCATATGATTTCTGAAGATAAATGATACTTGAAAAGAAACTTGGCCTGCCCAGAGCACACAGTGGGATTCTTTATTTGAAGATTTTGGACTCAATAGACACCAAATTCAACTTACAAAAGTAAAATTACAATTTTTCCAAAAGCTCAACATGGAATCATACAGATCGGCAGCATTCTTCCCAGCTTTGAAACAACTAATGCCAAAGACTCTCATGTAGCTGCTGCTTTCTATGATCATGGAGTCCTGCTTAATCTCTCCTATGTCGGGTCTCAAGTAAAAAAGTTCTGCTATCCACTTTCCCAAAAAGTTGTTGAAAAAAGTCCATCAAAGAAGGAAAAAAAAACCCCACCAAAACCAACCATTTGAAGTATTTAAGATTGGGAAACCATGGCTTATAATGAATGATGAAAGTAGCTTAATTTATCCAGAAATAAGTTTAATAAGTAACTTGATTGCTGGTCAAAAAGTACCCGTAAGGGCCATTGATTACTAGAAATCTACAAAAAAAGATATGGCAAAATAATGTTGTTGGTGGCTGATACCAGAATACAGAATAAAAATAAACTTCAATTTTTGACTATAATATTTAGTTACTGAAAATAATATAGACAGCAATTTTGGTAGATTCTTAGACACTTCTAAGTCTTTGAAAGATATGCTGCAGCTAAGAAAGAAATTACTATCTTATTGCAGATGTGAGAGAGTGATGTCCTGTGTGCCAATATGTGCATGACATCAGACCACTGTTAAATCAACAACTTATAGGCAGAGACATATCGAAATGAAAAAAAACCCTTCCAAACTAGTAGATGCAAGACAAACATTACATAGAAGATCAAGACTAGGTATAAGACAGAATTGTCTGGACAAGGACATAAAAGAGTTTAGGAAACAAAATACAAAACCTCTTGCAATGTTATTTTGGAAAATCAGGTTTATTTTGTGATCAATGCAAAGAGAAAAGCTGCAAAGAAAACCTGTAAAAAATGATGACACATAATTTTTAGTTTTCAAAATTTCCATTTTAAAAAAGACTCTTTGTTAAGTCTTACCTGAGCAAGCCTAGAACATTCCTCAGTTACAGCTTCATTCAGCTTTTCTATAAGTCTTTGTGTAGATCTGACTTCATCATCTATGAATACAAATTATTCATATTATTTTTAAACACTGTATGCACAGCAACTTTTCAAAGGCCTAATTTCCTGCCTCGGTGAGGTTGCCTCTTCAGCTCTTAGAAAGGCATAGGATTTTTTTCCCCTCTTTCTTGTTGCATCACACAGACAGATTCAATTATTATGGTAGAACTGCATGTTCAGGAGGAGTAAGTGTTAAGAAATAGCTCTGTGTGTTAGTGAGCTCTAGAAAGATCAAACCTTACAGAAACATACTGGAGAGCAAAGAACTTATGCCAAAAAATTACACAAACGCAAATCATGGGATGACAGAAAAATAGGGATAGAAAACCAGCATGATAATATAAAAGCTCATTGAGGCAAAAAGTAGTAGCAAAGAAGCTTACTTAATGTGGACAGGGAGCCAATGCAGGAATTCAAAGAACAGAGAATGAGACAAGCCCAAAAATATTTTGCTGATGCATTTGCTTATTATTTCAGTAAGGAATACAATCTTATAGGTGAATCTATTATATAATTCTTTACAATTAATTGACCTAATACAAATAGCAAAACATGAGTTGTAATACTTCCTATTCTTTCTCTTTTTTGTATTATTATTACTTTTTTTTTTTTTTAAATACCCTGAGTAATAGACTACTTGTAATGGGTAAATAATTTGGTATAAAAACACTTCAAAATGTTCTATAAAAACAATTTATTGGACAGCTACATGCACAAACTCTTGTGCTTGTTTTCTTTCAAAGACACTTTTTCATATCAAGAGCTTCACTACCATAAGTCTGGTCAAGTTACCTGCTTGTTGAATTTTCAAGGTCTGGAGCTCCAGCTGATGCATTTTTTTAAGATCATTCATCTCTTGTAGGTGACTACGTACAAGCTCCTCTTTAAGACTGCAAAGTGCACTCTCTTTTTCTGCTTTCATGTACTCACGAACCTGGTCTACATGAGCTGAATAAACCAGGGATAGGCAAATGCGCTGTGCTTCCATCTGTAGCTGTAAATCAGTCTTTGAATAAAGAGACACGTTTTACAAAGAGTGAGAAACAAGGAAACAAAAAAGCCCCATCTCTGCGAATTTCTGACATTAATGTGTTGAATGGAATGCTGCATATATGGTGTGCATTAGGTAAATCTAAATATACACAGTTTGGAAAACTGAATTGTAACAAAATAGTATGACACTTCAACTTAAAATAAAAATCGAACTAAAATCAACAAAACTCAATATGCTTCAATTCCTATTTTGCAGCAATAAAAATCCAATGAATTTTACTCTGATTAAGTGAGAGCAATATCACTACCAGCAGAGTAAGTTAAGAAAGTTCACTCCAAATACAGAAAAAAGACTATTATTAACAGACCTCAAAAACATTGATTTCCAAGGCTTTTAGTTCTAGTCTGCTGTTTTGAGGATGTTATTGCTAAAGCAAAAACATATTTAGGATATGCCAATAATGAGCTATTTAGAGTCCAAGTTTGAAAAGGTTTTTAGACACCTCTGGACCATAATGGTTTTTTAGTTCTATGGCAGGAAATTGCAAGACCTTTATCACATCCTCATAAAAAAAAAAAAAAATACATTATACAGCTGTAGCTCTTTTCTATAGTCTCACAACTGTTTCCAATGTGGCTTTGCTTGTGATTTTATTTCTTAGGAAGTGAATGAACTACAACACAACATAGAATTAGGCAGTGGTGATATTAGTTCACTGTTAGGTGGATTTGTAGAACATTAAAAAAACCAATCTAAAAAAATAGTCGAAGACTGGTTAACATCTATTTCTACAGAAAACTTAGTTGCATACTTCTTGCAGCATGCTATTCAACTTCATCACTGTATATAAATTTAAAGCCAGATTTATGATTCCTAATTAAATATTGGTAGTTCAATACTTAGCTATTTTTATTGGCAAATAACCATCCTTTCCATACTACCTGCAATTCATTTACAACACCAAAAAATACAAGCAAAATTTCTCCAGCAAAACATAGGGATTGGTTAGAATCACGATATGCATAACTTCTGTATCTTCACACACTTCTCTTCTCACGCTCACATCCAGATACATTTCTTAAGAAGTGATAACCACATATACACAAAAATTTTGATAATGGAAGATTAATATTTCTCAAGTTTGATATTTCACAAGTTTGATATAAGATGACTGAAGAAGTCAAGAGTTTCATTATCTCTTTATATTGTTTGAATGAATACTTAGAGAACTGAAAAGCTAATCACAGATTAAAAAATTATGTCCTGGATAAGTTTTCACCTCAAGTAGTTAGTTAAATGTTGTATCAAAGTGTGAATTGCTCTAGACGTCTTCTTACCTTTTTTTGTTGTTGTTGATTTAATTAAATGTAAGGGAAGAGTATTTTTTTCACTGAAAAATAGTATCCTCACACACATTAGCTATGGTTATCATTCTGGTCATTCACGTAACCACTTTCAACCACTGAGCACACTGCCACACACACATGACCACGCACCTGTACCTCAAAGCAGCTAGTAGGAAAAATATGATGCAAATTTCCGAGTGCAAGCTCCTACAAATTTTCATCGGTAAATTATTTTCTATACTGCTTTATGTAACATACCTGCTCTGATTTTAAGGCATCCACTTGCTGCTGAAGATTATTATTTTCACTTTGTATAATGGCTATTAATGATGTTTCATCTGTCAGCCTGGCTGTCATTCCATGCAAATTTTCTACAAGAGACTGCTGTTCTGGTTTCAACATTTGCTGAACATCCTTTCTTTTTGTTATCTCATGACTGATATCTTTACCTGAACCTAGATTTCCTCTTACATTTATCCCTTCATCAACTTTATTCCTTGGACTAGGAGCTTTATTTCTACTTTCAGATGCTGGAGCAGCAGTCTTTAGAGCTTTTCCTTTAGAGCATTTTGTCTTAGGGTCATTACTACTACTATTTCCTCTCTGAGCATGGCTAATTATGACTTCTAGTTCTTTACATTTTGCTAGAACTTGTTCCTTCTCATCTTTTAAGGATTTAACTTTTTCATTTAAATGACAAATTTCACTGTGCTTTGATTTCAACTGTTCAGAGAGATCAGAAAGTCTCAGGGATAATTCCAGTTTCTCACGCTGGGTAACCTCAAGCTTTTCCATAAGTTCTGTTGCATCTTTCTCAATAACTTCTCCAGCCTCAAATGTGTCTGCCCTGGACACCTTGATGTCTTTACTCCCTTCAAACCCAGAAGTTTTAGTTTTAAATAAAATTTGTCTATTGCTTTGCAAATGGTGAAGTTTTTCATTCAAAGCTTTGAGTTTGCTTTTATATTCAGCTTCCTGCTTATTCTTGTTCTCTTCTAACTCAGTTTTTGCCTTCACAAGACTCACACATTCTTTCTGCAGCTCTTTATAATTAGCTTCAAGTTTTTTCTCAGTAAATGAAAAGGCATTCTTCTGCCTTTCAGTATCCTCTTGGAGTTGACTGTTTTGGTTTTTAAGTTGGTCATTTTCAGTAATCAGCTTTTCTATTCTTTTTTGCAAGTCCAAAATTTCTGACTTAGAGCTAACACTGCTATTAAAAATGACATTTTCTTCAGAGCTTACCAACATATTTTTTAATTTCTCTTCCAGAGTTTTGTTTTCCCCCTTAAGAATGTTATTTTGTGTTTCAAGTTCTGAACATTTTTTTTGAAGACTATCTTCTCTCTCCCTCATTTGTTCCTGCATCAACTCAGTTTTAAGCTGCAGCTCTTGAATTTCTTGTTCAAGGGTACCTTTTTCTTTTTCCTCTTGCCTAAGCACTTCAATCTCCTTCTGCAGCTCATGGATTTGAAGTGTCATTTCTTCAGATTTAGAATTTACAATAGACTGCTGTAAATCTTTTAGGTTTGAAATCTCTAATATCAACTGATTTTGCTTTGTGATTAAGTTGTCCTTTTCATATTGCATGGCTTCTATCTTTTGACTCATTTCATTTTGTACCACATCTAACTGCTGTTTATGGTGCATATTCAAGTTATCTTTAAGGCTTTCCATGTTCACCATGTGCTCTTTTTGTAAGCCTTCTTTAAGTCTGGAAAGTTCCTCTTCATGACTAAACAGAAGCTTTGTTCTCAATCTCTCTAATTCTGCTTCTTGAGATTCTGCCATCCTGTCCAAAACCGCATCCTTCTCCCTTTCTAGCATTTCCAGTTTTATTTTGTAATTTGTGACTTCTGCCTCATGTTTTAATTCCAATTCCTTCCTAAATTCAGAGGCTGAAGCCAGCTGAGTTTTTAAATCTTCAATCACAAACTGGTATTTTTCAGCTTCATTTAACCTACATTCCATATCCACTATAGTTTGTTTGGCTCTTTGAACCTGCTCTCTTGAAAAATTCAGTTCTTGGAAAAGATCGTCAATTTTAGCTTGTTGAAGAGACTTCTCTGCTGAAATGGCTTCCATCTGTTGTGACAATTCTTGCTTTATTTTTTCCCTTTCATTATCAGCATCTTGCAATTTCATATTCAATTCATTAATTTTAATATTCATTAAATGCATTTGATCTTTATTAACATTCTCATTCAAACATAGACTTGAAGTTCTCTCCACTTCTACTTTTTGTTGCAAAAGACGCTGTTCTATTTCCATTGCATGTTGCTTAATTAATTCTTGCTTCATTTGTACAATCTGCTGGCCGTGCACTTCATCTAATTCAGCCTGAAGTTGTGCCAGTCTCCTTTGTGTTTCTAATTCCATTCTTTGCACAATGTCAGCTTCAGACTGGCTGTCTTTATAACATCGTTTCTGCAATTCTTCCACAGTTCCCATTAATTGTTTTATTTCATCAGAACATTGTCTTTCTTTCTGTTTGTAGGTGGTAAGTTCAACTCTCATACTACTTATCTCCTGGTTCTTTAGTGAAATCTGTTCTTTCAATTCTTCAAGTAATTTACTGACATCTGATAATTTTTCCTTAAGCTGAAATGATTTTTTTTCTTCTTCTCCAAGTTTTGCTTCCAGCTCTTCAACTAATGCTTCTTTTTCTTGTAGTTTACTCAAATCTTCTCCCTCATTTTTGTGTTTTTCCTTTAAAAAACGAGCAAAACCATGTTCTTATTTTTAGTTCATTATCTGAACATATAAGAACATTTATAGACCTAGCTATTTAAACACAATGCCTTTCTTTAGAAGGCTAGTGATATAAAAACTAAATATAAATTATTTGTTGACCTCATTTGGAGATTTTCTGTACCTTTGGAATAAGTGCTAATCCCTGTGTCCCCGCCCCCCAAATCACCCACCCCACCCCCCAAAAAAAACACTTCCATTTTTTCCAGTTGTGCTCTGATACTTCAAAAAAATATTTGGTGCAATCTACTTTTCAGTAGACAAAGTTTTCACTTTGTCTCTTGTCACTTTTAATGACATTTAATTTTTTTAGGTACTTTTAAGATGTTTTCCATGAAGGATAATTAAAAAAATGTACATGAAGAAAAGAATTCATTCTTTCCTTGAGACAGAAAAGATTGTTTAAGCAGGTTATTTTAGATTTTTTTTCCTAACAAAGTAATGCCATTTAATGAAGGCATTCTAATAAACAGTATAATTTCATCATTTGTTGTAAATATTTCTCCAATTTTTTAAAACATGATACATAGTACTGTCATAAAAATTTCAGTTTTAAATTGTACACATATTATGTGTTAGTTAACAGAAGCAGTCTTAAAAATCTAAAATCTTTGTATGCATTATATGCAGCACACTCATAATCTGTGCTTTGGCCCTTAAATTTCAAAGGAACTACAAAATCCTGGAAACGAAGAAGATTAGGAAAAGAGATCTTTCTAGTAAGGAACATACCATTTCATATGTTGTGATTTTATCTTGAAGACATGTAATCTGCACTTCAAATTCTTCATTCTTTTTTTGATAATTCTTCAGCAGACATTCTTGTTCTTCTAGCTGTTGCTGATGTGAAAGTATCTGTTGCTTGGCTTGCAATAAATCAGCAGCTGTGCAACTATGGCTGGTGTTCCTTAGGGCTTCACTTGCCTGCAACTTGAATGTTAAAAAAATAAAACCTAAAACATATCAAGTTTTTCAGAAACAGCTTGCACTACAGAAAGAGTGATCTTTACTTTCTTCTTCCACATCACAAGCCCAAAGACTATAGGAAAAATCTTTAAGTTCTTTTAGGAGGAACTGAAATATCCTTATTCTTTTGGGATGGCCAACCAATACAAAACATTTAATATTAAATTGTTTTATGGTGACTAATGACTAGTGACAGTGTTTTATGGTGACAGACTAATCTTTATTATTTTATAGTGAATTAGTACAATAAACCAGTTACTATAATGATAACTGTAGGACTGGTAAAGTGACTGCTGATCTATACTGAGATAAATTCTTCAAAAATGCACAAAAAATTCTGTGTTTCTGCAGGAAGTAGCCATTTATGGACCCTCCAAAGTGACACCAATTTTCAAACCCAAATAAACATTGGTAGTGCTGTAACTTACATGCTGAAACTGAATTTGCAGTTTTTGACTTTGTTCAGTAAGCTCTAAGAACTCCCTCATAGTTTCATCCTTTTCTTTCCGTGCCTGCTGTAGGTTAGTAGTGAGTTGAGTGATAATGTCATCTCTTTTTTTGATAGCAGCTTCAAATTCTTGTAGCTATGAAAGATAAAATTTAAACTATTAGTGCACATCAAAGCCACAGACAAAAAAATACTAGCTTATTCTAGTTAAGTAGGAATACATCATCCCTAACCTCTCCATTTAAAAGATGTCACACAGACCTACTGGAGCATTTATGTTTTCACAAACTCTATTTGTAAATACTTCAGAAACAGATTTTTTCCCCTCAATTAACAATATATGACCTCTCCATAAAATATATTTATCAAAAAACAAAATCTGAACCTTGAAAAAGGTTAATTAGTTAAATATGTAAGTTGCTTTTAAACTAAAAAGCGTGGCCACATAAAGAAACCATCATAAAGGAAGCCAGAGTATCTACTTACAGTGTTTCAGCAATTTTGTACAATTACTCATGTCCACACACTTTTCCCACAATAAATGCAAGTTATATTATCTCTCACTGAAAGTGTAATAAATTGCATTCATCGTACTAAAAGCATATAATAGATACCATGCAGTATCCAACATTGTGAACCCAGAGAAATTATTCATAACTACATGAGAAAATCAGCTCAAGCTGCAGAACTGATATAGTGTATTTAATAGATGAATCTTTTGTAATTTATAATGATGAAGAAATGATAAAAGTATGGAAAAAAATCCTTTGCAAATGTTTTATTTTTTTGTAGGATTACACTCAAGCAGCCAGAAATTCTACAATATTAATTGGGACTATTTTCACGTGCAATTATATAAATAGATATGTTACTCACTTTAAAGTCACTTTGTCAATCTGAACTCATTCAAGGCTAGTGGAAGCTTCATCTCTATGTATTGCAAATTTCTTAAACCATCAGTCACTTCCTGTAACTGTTTTGTTTACAATGCTCCCAAAAAGAAGCTTCTCCAGTTATATGCTGAGTCTTGAAGTAAAATTATAATGCTTCCAGATAAAGCTTACTGATTTAGAGGAAAGGACATTATTCAGTGGGACATAAAAACCAGAAGTCCCTGAAACAAGCCAAACTATGCAAAGAATTTGAGGAAATTCTTTCAAAGTCCTTTTCAGAACATTGCAGTGAACTCCTACTTTAAAAGCATGGATCTAGTGGAAATACTAGATGTTTGTCATAATAGAGAAAATTAGGAACAGATCAGAACTTAAGTATGTCGTATCTTTCTTTTTGCATCTGTTCAATGAAATTGAATAACTAAATTTATCTGTTCTGATCCACACATTGTTAGTGATAATTTTCAACTTTTTTTATTCAATCTTTTTCTTTAACAAGCAGAACTAAAGCACACAACATATCTTCTGCACTCCCCTTTTACAGTTCTTTTGTTTCTTCTGAAAAATAAACCATATGCATTTCTCAACTGAGATATTATGCACTGTACCACTATCATACAAAAATATGCTGCAACTATTACAATATTATTGTACCACAGCCTGTTTTGTTTTAATACATTTTACATTTATTTTAAATATACTAATCATAGCCATTTAAAAAATGCAAACATTTTCACTTTCACCCTTTTCAGGAAAAAATAACAGTAGTCACAATGGTGAGAAACTAAAATTATGCTTAAGTTCTTTATTACGCTATAATTATGACTATTATGTTTAGCACAACAGATACAAGACACAGTAATTAAGAGCTAAGTTTGACTTAAAATGCAACACCAGAGATTCACCAACAGACAAAGGAATGATAAACCACCTCCTCCAGGGCAACCACTTAAAGATCACTCTAGTATGGTGGAAAACATGACATCCATTTTCACAGATAAAATACAAATGAAAGCAGAAAAAAATATAATTGTGCAATAATAATGAAGGTGAAAATGACTAAGTAGTAGAACAATTTTGGTATTCTACAATACTTTGGAAAAAAAAAGAAAAACACAATGATGTGACCTGAATCCAAATTAAAAGAGATAAGCTCCCAAATGAAGCATGACAAAGCACTGACTTCAGTGCATTGCACTGCTTGCTTAAACTGGAAGAATAAGTATTTATTTTTCTTTACTTTAAAACCTAACTTTAAATTCCAATGGTATTTCTGAAGTAAGAAATATTTCCCTGTAATCCCAAGTTATTAGATGTTTATTAAAACATTCTGTCACAGTTGCCTTGTATTTCAGACTGTGAAGTCTGACATACAAATACCTTTGTGGTTCAAGAATCAACTCAGTTATATCATTCCTTAGGAAGTAAAACCTGAGTTTTTTTGGTCTTGGGGGAACAGGAAGGCATTAAAGAAATGCAGTCTTTGCACAACTAGAAAAGAATTAGGGCTTTTCTCGAAGAAAATCGTCTTTCCATTCCTGATTTGAAGTCACTGTGAAGAAGACCGGAAGTTTAGTCACAAAATACAGAGAAAAAGGACACACAATGGGAACACCATTCAAAGAAATAGAGCACATGGTGTGTGATTGAAAGAAATTATGTGTAATTCTATACCACACACTGACTGCATTCTGAACAGCTGCCATTAAGTGTGAACTCTTTCAGGTGATGCTCTGCATTTTTGCATGTAACCGAGTAGGAAGTAGAAAGCAACATAAGGTAATTATACCTGTTGCAATCCTTCTGTACCATATGCTGCCCTCATTTCTTCTAGCTCTCTGTTTAGCTCTTCAATCTCTTGCTGTTTCCCAGCCAATTCATTCTCCATCACCTCTAGCTGCATGTGAGAGTGCTGCATTCCATGCTCAGAACAAATCTCTCCAACTCCAAATTCTTCTTCCTAAATCAATCCAAGTTCCTTAACATGCCATTTTTTAATGCTTTATCACAGTAAGTAAACTCAAATATCAAATGCCACCTTAATACATTAACATACAATACAGCATCGAAGATCTTATTGCCATGGTAACCTCCTTTGTTAGTATAATTCACACCTCAAAAGCACTGACATAAAGCGTTTCTGCAAATTCTGCTTTATAATCTTAGCCTTAATAGACATAGTAAATTGTTCTGCATTTCAAGTTTAACGATACACTATATTAATATATAACAAACAGTGCAGATGCAGAGCACAGCATGCAAAAAAAGTATTAGTCAGCAACATACTTTTTGTTCAAAACAAATTGTTCGAGCTTTTTAGTATTCACCATTAGTATTACGATTCAATTTGCAATACTGTACCCTCATTAAGTCTGCAGGTATAGCTGTTCTTGTCACAAAACTGCAACCATTTACCTGTATAAAGACAATTTCTAAATACGTTATTATTTGAAATAAAGCTTGATTTCTATCTTCCATTCATTGGAATCTTATGTGACGATTCCTGCAGACCCATGGGAATTTTTACGCTACAAAAATTTATTTAATTTGAAACACAGAATAGCTTTATACATAGTAAATTGCATCAAAGTAAGCACAGGTAAGAGGTAAAACACCCAAAACTGCAAAAATAGATACTACTGTCTAAAAACAAAAACCATATTATGAATTTAAACATTTAGAGAAAACAAAGGAATTCAGATTTAAAGGTTAATGCGAAGCTTTATACTTTAAATTATTAAAATGTAGTACTATGGCATTTTAAATTATATGTTTAATATTTCTATATATTACTAAACATAGTTAAGTTTTCTGAAAGATACACCCCAAGATTTAGTATTTCTGAAAGTCACCAATCTCTCAATAGCGGATGAAAGGCAGTATCACAGACTCTCATCCTCAATTTGAAGGAATTTCTTAAGATTGAAAAAGAGCAGAAATTATACATTTAACATAAGACATTTGAAAAAAATCCTCTTTCACTCACCTAACACTGCAACCTCTTTCAGCTTGTCTGAGAATTTTGGTTATTTAGACTATGCAAACCAATAATGACAAATCTCCAAAAGGCAAGAACAAGCCAGAGTAGCAGTTATAGGTTAAAAAAAAAAAAAATCCAAAAGAATATGCTGTGTACTTGTGAGTAACCATAACAGACAAGCAGGCTTTTAAAACAGCAGAGCAATGTTTTAAAATGAGAAAACAAGAACAGCTGTATTTCCCCTCAGAGCTGTTTATTACATCAGCGCCTGAAACAAAAATAATGGTACTAGAGATGGAAAGGCATCATAGCATTTCAGACCCAAATACCATGTTTACATCAAAAAAAGAAGCTATACTGTTCAAATATCTGCCACAGTCTAGATTAGGGCTTATTTACAAAGGGCTGTCATGGCTGAGGAAATCAATAAATTACCTGACATGGAAGTACATTGTTATAAATGGGATCAATATAGACATCAAGTTTGTATTAAGAGAATGAATATACCTGCATTAGACAAGAATTTGCAGATCTGACAAAGTGCCCTTTCAATTCCTGACTTCCTCAGTAAAAAGGAAGACACCACAAAGAGATTACTACCTTATTTTAGAAAGAATAAAGAAAATTGCAGCAAACATCAGTCCAGGCAACTCATAGAGGCACTGCACATCGTTTGTGTATTGCCAGATGTCCACTCTACATTCAGACATACAAGTGTCTACACAGCACCTGGCACCAATGCCTTTATTCAGATTTTGGCGTATGCCCCAGATTAATAACCCTAGTAGTTTAATAGAAACTCTATCATGAAATACTTCTTTTCCTTTTTTTAACTCCCACTTTATTTAGGCTTAATTGATAAAGATGTAGTGTATGATTCTTGTAATCTACCACTGTGGACACGCTTCTCTTCCTGTGAATCATTTCTGTGTGCAACAATCAAAGACTCTTAGATGCTTCATAACAAGAGCTGCTAAGAAAGACAGAAAAGACTTATCTCGTTAGGTGTTCCAGACTCCTTAGGAGCTGAAATTTCTACAAAAGACCTTTTACTTATAAAAGGGATTTTGCTATACGCATTCAAAGCAACTGTCTGGAACTTCGGAAATTCCGCATCACTTCACAGGAGCCTAGCTCTTAGACATCACAGAAGTGAACCACAACAACGCGGTAGTCCATGCTATTTCTCATCTGGTACCTCCTCCTTTCAAATGCCTTATGCTTTCTGGTAAAGTGCAAGTTGAAACATGACAAGACAACAAACTGCACTGTAATCTATGGAACAAGCAGCCAGACCACTGCAGCAGGGTGCTGTGCTGATGGGAGCCTGGCGAGCAGCCTGGCAACTTCTGGCATGACAGAAATTCTGCTGTGTTAGAGCAGACAGACAGTTGGGGCTGAGTTATTAGCTTCAAAATATCTTAATTTAAAATTCATTTTTCACTCATCTGCAATATATGAATACTGTAGTCCAGATACAACTTTAGTGTTAATAGATGTCTACACAAGGCCCATTGGACTTCTGTGTTTTGCCTCATGGCCTCAGTGGTTTACCTGTATAGAGATCTTCTGCAAGCCCATAAATACTATTGATGTAGACTCATAATTTCTTCTTTTAAAGCTTTGCAGTTCACCTTTAACACTGAAATGTCCTTGTGCCTTAATGCCTTATGATGTGTTTAGTTACATACCCCAGGAAACAATCAAATCGCATAGCATTTTAAGATAATGGAAACAGGGCGTAACAAGAGCTCTGGATATAATTGCATAAACGAATAACCACAAAGGAAGAAAAAATTAAGTTTTACAACACATTATCTACCCAGAAGCAACTGTTTTGGTGAACAAAAGACATGAAAAAAGTGAAGGTTATGGAAGTCCCTCAAAGGACGTTCTGTCTGATTTTTCTTCCTTGCTTGTATTTTCAAAATAATTCACAGAAATAGTATTTACTAATATAAAGTAAAATATAATTTTTAGTCTTTTGGCTAAAAATAAAGGTATAATTCATATTGCATCAGTAAATACATATGCTTAAGACAAATGAAAGGAATCTTCTTTCAGAGAAACACAATGAAAACCAACTTCCACCACTGAATTAAGGCAGCAATTCATGACAATTACCACCAGAGGTCAGGATTAAATTTATGAAATCATTGTACCCCTTTTAATGTTCCTTAGACCTTAGAAGACCTGAAATTGTACCTCAGAAATAGCAGTAATAATATATAACGTGTAACTACTTATAACATTAATGCCAGTACTATAGAGATTTCCCTTTACAAATAGCAAATTCATGCTCAGCATAAATCAATACATACTGTTCAATCACTGAAAAATGTAGAAAATACCTTAATGCATGAAAATAATACAACCTATTGCAGACTGGCAAGCAGACTTCTGATTAAAAAAGTGCTTTGATTTGGTAGTAGAAACATTCAGAAGTATCTGGAGTGGATTAACAATTTTACCTCATGTTTTCATTTTTTTCCCCCCTTTTCTTTTACATTTTGGATATTTGATTCTTTCACAAAAATTAATATTTAGACCTCCAACACTGCTTGTCAATGTTCTTAGCTTCTCCTCAATTTTCTAGTTATGTCACAACTGACTATATGAAACTTAGCTAAAATTAGCAATTAGGGCAACTTGGGGAAATGAATTTCAGTTTTGTTTTTTTTTATACTCCAAAACGAAAACCATTTTCAGTTTGTGATGAAAATAACTATAATCATATAATATAACTAAAGTTAATAAATTCTGAAGGATAACAATTGATGCTTTTTAAAATACCATGGCTTAATATATTTTTCTATATATTAATAGCATGCAACAGAAGATTTCTTTACGTAGTGATTAAAGTTGAGGTATAGAATTTCATTAACATTTCCAAGAAAAATGAACTTTGTAGACTTCATTTTAACCACCTTTTCAGAGGTACACTTTGCAAATGGGGAAGAGAGTCACTAAGAGAAAAAAAACATCAGGTGGAACAGGCTTTCACTTATACCGTAAAATTGAGGCATATGGAAAATATATGGGAGCAACTTTACCTTACGCAGTTATAAAAAACAAAAAAAATTCTAACTGTTGGAAAAAGCCCAACTTCCCTTAGCTCTGAGTTTAGACCACAACCTTAAATAGCTAATCACCATTATAATTTAATTTAAGACTACGCAGGTAGGTCTCATTCTTGCTCAAACTCAGTAATTTTTTTACAAAAGGCAAGCTGGTCATATGAAGGATTTATCTTCAGTTGTCTTCAGTTTGGCTACTACCTTTCATAGTGTAGGTATTTAGAGAGGTGGCAGAACAAAACTGAACAAGAGACTGTATTTACGACAAAATTCCTTCAAGACAAGAATTCTTATATAAACATTCACTGGTTCCTTCAACTTTACTTAGACAACTGTATTGGCTTATAATTGTGTGTCTGATAAGTCTCCTAAAGACAAAATACTTATCACTGAATTTTCTCCAATCTCTCAAGAGAACGGGCTGAAGAATTAAAAACATCTGACTTGGTTACTAACTACAACAAACCAAATTATTTATGACCTATTCACTTTGAAGCATGAGAGCCTCAATTTCAGCATAATTTCTGACAAAAAACACTAAAAAGAATATAGATGTTCTAAACAATGAGGGAAAAGATGGATCAACAGGCCTATCTTTCTACAAATGTGTGGCGGCTTTGCATTCCAAAAAGGACGACATGTATCTGAAAAAAAGGTAAGCTCAAGATTTCATACAACTTCATAATTACACTGTTATAGACAAAACTTAACTTATTCTCATTTTCTTCAACTGAAAAGGCTTCAGACTGCTTTATTTACATGGTGGCCATGAATGTAAGCAGAGCTTTTAATAATAAAAGTATCATTACAGCTGACATGAAACATTGAAAATCCAGTTCCTAAAATACGCATTCCTAAACATGTTGTTTCCTCATTGCAGATACCAACCAATTGTAATGAACTGGAATTAAAAAGAGCTTATTAAGATAGCAACTCTCACCACTTGAGTTTGTTCTTCACCAGATCCAGTATCATGTTACTATTCACAAGTTTTGTGTTGCCTACTTATGTCTTAGAAAATAACTCTCACGGAGGTGAAAAGTCTTTTTGCAGGAATGAGAATAAGAAGTGCCTAGAAATGCAGCTGTCATTGCATTTTTGAGGAAATC
Source organism: Fulmarus glacialis (assembly GCF_000690835.1). Classification (NCBI taxonomy): domain Eukaryota; kingdom Metazoa; phylum Chordata; class Aves; order Procellariiformes; family Procellariidae; genus Fulmarus; species Fulmarus glacialis. Next base: position 62,915 of record NW_009193294.1, read on the forward strand.
TGCAATTTTGAGGAAATCTGCAGTTTTTTAGCAGGCACATTCAGAAGGCAGTCTGGCTGTAATTCTGTTGTCTTTAGTATCTGAAAAATTGCTCCCTAATATACTCTGTAGGCACCTACAGAAATCTTTGAAGAATGAAGCAGGGTAAAGTTAGTTGTTTAGATGTGAAAATTAATTTTAAAATGAGACCTTTGAATTCAACTGATACTAACAACAAAACACCAAAAATCAGAAAATATCCACAGTTATCATGAGGCATTATGCCAGATCTTTTCTGTATTCTGTCTCCTTACGCAAAGACGTGTCTTCTTGATCTTTTGCAATCAAGTCTCCAACACTGCTTCCTACAACCTCAGAAGTGATCAAAATTTCTTAGTCGTATTTCACTATATATGTAAAACCTCTCACTTGTTAAAACACATGAACATCAATGCCATTGTCAACTGTTTTCAAGGGTTCATTCTTTACATACTGCATATTCCATTTAATAGTAATCACGTACCATGGTGATGCATATTCTAAAAAGGTGCAGAAAGGTCATAGCAGTTGTTTGAAAGTGTATTTGCTACACTCTCAATGGCAAACTGTGTGCACATACTGCCCTATCATCTTACCATACAAAAAGCAAACTCAGATTCTTTTTGTTCTTTGCTACTTTAATTCCTTTAACTGTATCCCAGCTGAAACCAGGACAAAAATAAACAAAAATAAATCTTTACACTGATTTTTTCCCAGGTAGAGTTTGCTTCAACCCCTTGCACCTATCCCTCCATAAAAATCTTTTTTCTTTCTTTCATTTACAGTACTCCCTAGCAGCTGGACCGGAATCTTCGATTCCAAAAGTGCCAGTCATCATCATCACAAAAAACATGCCATAAGAATGATTACAATTGACCAGACCAAGGGTCCATATGGTTCAGTATTCTGTATTTGAAAGTAGCCAATAGTGAATGTGAAGGAATGTTTTCCCTGTACTCCCAAGTGCCTTCTCCCAACACACCAGAATAAAGTGAGGGTGCTTATAAACAAGGACAGGAGGAAAAAGTGGGAGAGAAAGAGTCAAACTGGGGAAGAGGGGGACAGGAAAGGAATTCAACTAAAAAGGCTGAGACCAAATCTATGGAGGAAACTGTAACTGGGATTTGATGAGAGAGTTGGAAAGAAAAACTACTGCTTTCATCTAGGACAAGCTGAGCTGAACATTAGGAGGACCCCAACATAAGAAGAGGGAATAAAGGAGAAGAAGTTTTCAGGGGAGGAGGAGAAAAAAATATTAAAAGAACAAAGAAGGAAAAACAATGCTTGGATGAAGTTGGAAAGGCTGGGAAAGAAACTGGGCTTCGGAATGACTGAGAAAGGAAAAGGAAGAGTAGAAACAGGCTGAAAAACCTGTAAGACTGAGCTAAGAAACCAAGCAAGGGGAAAAAGAGGATGGGCAAGGGAAGGTGAAAAGATTGAAAGGAGCTATTACAGAGAAGGGAAGAATTTACAAAAAACTAGGGGATAGAAAACAGACATAGAGTTGGTCAAGAGAATAGGCTGGGAAAAGGAGCAAGTGAAGACAAAGCATTAAAGTTGGGAAAGAAAAGTTGTTCCAGTTTTCAGGGCATGTCTATACTGCCCAATGTGGTAATGATTTTACTTTTGCACCATGCAGTGCGACAGGTCAGGGACACATTGTCTAGTGTGTATATTCCTTTAGGCTTCACAATAAGCAGCTACAATACTAGTATGGAACAAACAGTTATTCTAAGGTGTAGTCACCTTCTCTTACAAAAGGCTAAATCAAGAGAGGACCAAAGTATTCTACACCAAATTTACTTCAGCAATGGAGACTCATTTGATTACTTCATCCCCTCTTACTTGTTGCCAAGCTTAAGATTCTGGGGTGTGTTTTGCAGCAGCGTTTAGCACAGAGAACTGCAAAACAAAACCCAGATTGTCACTACAGAAAGCGATTGTTTGAGACATGAAAAATTAATTTTTTAAAATAGAAACAATATTTACTGTACTCAGATATTCTATGGCTATTTCTTGCAAGCATGTTCTTGACCACATTTATGCATGAGGTAGTTTACTTCTTACAAACATAACAAACTGTTTTATTTAGCAAGACCGAAGTTCCATATATGCTACTACCCTTCAACATGACAGAGATGAGTAGTAGATGCCCACGTGTGGTGGGCTGACCCCGGCCAGCAGCTGAGCCCCCTACACAGTCACTCACTCACTCCTCCACCAGCGGGACAAAGAGAATCGGAAGGGCAAAAGCAAGAAAAATTCATGGGTTGAGATAAAGACAGCTTAGTAATTGAAAGAAAACAAAACAAACCCTCCAAACAACAAGTGATGCAAAGGCAATCACTCACCACCTCCCACCAACAGACTGATGCCTAGCCAGTAGCTGAGCAACGGCTGCTTTGGAACTCATTAAAACATAATCAACTTGTTAAATAATTTCCCACAGAAAATTAGTAGAAATTATGCACAGCCATAGCTCCAACGGCAACACGAAGCATTAATATGACCGTAATGATGACATTGTAACAACAGTTCATACATCTCCTGCATTATTGATTATAGTAGCCACCCCATTATGTAGCTGACATAATGATTGCTTTAATGGTACATTAATCATACCAGTAATGACATGCAACAGCTTTGTCTATAATATCACGTCTGCTCTTTCTTTCCTTCTTTTTTTGAAAAACAATACACAGCATTGCAGTAAACATGTAAAAGAAAAAGTTGAAAGAAAAGTTAAGAAAAGTGTTACTTCAGTCTTACCTCAGAACTGTAATCTTCTACTGTGGTGGAAATTTCACTTTCTGGCTAAAATAAAATATTAAAATATTTACAATGATGGCACTCTCAAAATATTAAACAAGATATTTTCTATCTGTTTCTGAGAATGTAAACAATATTTGAAAATATTAAGGTATACACGAATTTGATTAGAAAACATATATTTTACTTCCTTGAAATCCCAGCTTTAAAAAAGAAAAAGTTACTTTGCTGTTCAACTATGATCATGGAAACATCGTAATTACATGACAGTGTGTTCTAATGAAAATACAACCTACAGGTACAAAATAGTATTTTGGAAATGTAACTTATAATTTTTTGGCTTTTTTTAAATTAAAAAGAAATCAAGAGTACCAAGAAAAGGACTTTTCTCTGATAGATCAATTTTATACTAATTAGGAACTTTGCTGGCTTAAGAACATAATCATATACAGAATGTCATTTTCATACACGCAAGGCTTTTGATGTTGACTAGAATTTTAAAACAAACACTCACATTCTCCTTCAGCTTCTAAGGAAACCAAGGAAAGGTAAAAGTGATCAGGAAGAACAAAGACAAAGACTCAAATCTTGTGATCTAATGAATTAGAGCAATTAAAGAATCATAGAATCATAGAATCATTAAGGTTGGAAAAGACCTCTAAGATCATCAAGTCCAACCGTTAACCCAACACCACCATGCCCACTAAACCATGTCCCTAAGCGCCACATCTACACGTCTTTTAAATACTTCCAGGGATGGTGACTCTACCACTTCCCTGGGCAGCCTTAACAAACTGAGCATAAACATGCCATGGAAGATGCTTGAATTAAATACAGAGTATCTTGATGAACTACATACAATGTATCAGGTCTGAGAATCAAGATATTAGTAGGAAAATATGCAAAATATTCATATTATCTATATAAGGTGCGCTATTGGGGAATAAGCAAGTACCCTTTTGAACTCAAAAAGTGTAATTTTGAGTTAAAACTACTTTAGCAAAAACAAAGTGTACATAATAGGGCTTTTTCAAAATTCACTTAACGCGTTAGCCAGCCTCACATTAAATCAGTCTCCATTTTGCATTTAATTCTGTCAGGCTTATTTTCAAAGGAACATAGTGAGTTTTGCAGCAGTAGACAAGTAAAATTTGGAACTGTCAACTGTGTTTTGTTTTGTGTTTTTTTAAAAGAAATCTGCCACTCAGACCTATTGGAGCTCTGCCATTTTTACAATCCCAACATCATTGATTCTACATATTTTGAATCCAAGATGTAGCTCTACAATGTAACTAACCCAAAAAAAGGGTACTACTTTATGTACAGAGTGCACAAAACTAACTTAAAATATGAATGTGGAAGCTAAAATTCATACAGTGCATATGATTTTAAAAATTAAAAAGGTCCACCTTAAAAATAAGCCAGAAAATTAAAAAAAATTATGTTTTAAAACTATAGGGTGACGAAAATGTTTCTTCTGTGGAACACACAATTAGTACTTAACAATATTTAATTTTTTATTTAAATATATCTTTTTATTCATATTATATACACTTATATGTATATTTATATATATGCATATACACACACACACATTTTACATATTGTTTGTAGTCTATGTCCTTGATCTAGGACAAAGTCCTCTGGATGGAACAAAATCAGGAAAAACCACATTGTTATTTATTTTCATAACACAGATAACAAATGTACGGCCATATTATCCTAAAATTTTTCATGGTTTGTTCCAATTCAGAAGACTTCATGAAGAAAGATTAGAAGTATTCCTATAGAAGCTCAGAAGTATTCCTATAAATTTACACATTTAATTATATCTAACAACTCTTAAAGTTCTTTATATAGTGCATGAAATACAGGCACTTCTCCAACATGCAAAAAACAAGGACAAATAGTCTGACTTCATATACAGTTTTTCCTTGTAATGCTTTTGAATTATATAAACAGCCCCTTGTTTATAAGAAAGATGATAAATGAATGTTTAGATCCTGGGATAAGCTCAAACCTAGTAGATAATTGAATAATAGAATCATAGAATAGTTTGGGTTGGAAGGGACCTTTAAAGGTCATCACGTCCAACCTCCCTGCCCTGGGGC
>NW_009193295.1:0-22089 GCF_000690835.1 Fulmarus glacialis
AAGGTCTTTTCTGACCTAAACGATTCTATAATTCTCTTCTATGATAAATATACTGAGGCTCAAGAGTTTGATGATGCAGTTAGGAGATAAACTTACATAGTTTGTTACTTGGGATTAGAAACTAACAGAGTCTAATGGTTCCTCCTAGTCTAAAGTATTTTGACAAAGAAAATAGTATGAAATGGCTAAACCTCGAGTCACAGAAGTAGCTATCAAGTACATCATGAAAAATTTTAAGTAATTGTGTAATCTGCAAACCCAGTCTCTTACCCATCTAATATTAGGCTCTCATAAGCTGCCTTTTTGTCACAGACAGGGCAGATCCAGGTAGGCTTCTTTTCATTCATTTGAAGATAAAGAGCAGCATCAAAACATTGCAGGTGTGTGCAAGTAACAGCCCGGCATGGGATTGTCAGTCTCATTTTTCCCAGCTGCAGGAGATGCATTTAAAGAGTGTCAGAACAGAAGACAGTGAAGTAGGCCTGGTGGCTAACAACGAAATCAGAGGCAGTCGGTGAAGTAACTGTCTCTTCTCACTACAGAGGTGCCCAGTGCTAAGGTCGCTGCAGGCAAATCCACCCTATCAAAGCACGTACGGTGCACTTAAAGGAACAATAAAGCCATCCTCAAAGTCTTCACTGAGTCGAAAACAGTCTGAAACATTTCTAATGGACCTGCATCAATGTTACTTCTAGGATTTTATTTTTATTAAAAGACCTCTGAAGCACCCGCTTTATAATTTTCTTTTAGCCAAATATTTCAAGCGTTTTTGTGAGCTCCAGTTATGTTAGACTCGGAATGGCATTATACCCATTTTAACATTTGACTTAACAGACCAGTCACTAACACAAGGCCAGTTTCTACCTGGGAAGAGAAACCCCAATGCAGCATTACGTCCTTACACAGTGATCCATTTTTTTGTTTGTTATAGTAGCTGGCAATATAAGCAATACCACCAAGGTGAGGAGATCCAAAGTTTTATTTATCACTGTGCCCTTTAATTATTCTGTCACCCTGCCCTATTAGTCTCAACACCTCAATATACAAGATTACTCCTTTTAAAGGCCTCACTATACACACATGAGTAGCAACTTGATTCTGACTACATTACAACTGAAGCATTCACAGTTCCAAACCATACTTGGTTGAATGCTGCTACAATCAGGTGCTTGTAGATGCACACTTCTCCACGCTATTTTATATTAATGAATCAGTTATAAACCAAAAGCCAATGAAGTTCCTAAAGCAGGGCCTTCTAAAAGCAGCCCAACTCTGCACTAAAGGTGAATGCACAAATCTGCACATGGTAATTTCCAGCCATACTTACAGGACACATCAGAGATACCCGCAGACTGGTTGTGGCAATCTCACTATCAGGATCTGCAGTTAGTTTTTCTTTAACTATTAAAATAAATTAAGAAGTTATACAGAGACATCATTATTTGAAATGCTAACCTTGATTCGCCAGTACATGTACTTTATTTCCAGCTATCTAAAACAATTAAGCATCTAGGAAACTAGTTCATAGCAATATCAAACAACAATAGTTTCACTATTTATAAGTGACTGGCAAACACTATGCATCGCAAGATTGTTTGATGCGCAGTAGAGGCACTAACAGCCACAACGGTTAGTAGAGCAAACTCAACCCAACACGTGAAGAGATAAATAATCATCAGTGAGTGAGGTACAGAGACAATCAACGTCACATGCAAGTGAAGAGAACCCATATTTAGGACATCTACCTGCACCTCACAGCCTACCACAGTAAGTGGTGCTCCTGGCATTCGTGTAAGAACATTTCAGATGGGATCCCTAGGTGTGCCTCTTTACCGCCTCAGGGACCCTCGCTAAAAAAGTGCATGATGCCTCAGCAGCAGCAAAGGGAATCTTTGATACTCTGGGACTTTCTTTTCAAGATGCTGCAAATCCCCTAAGTATTACCAGTTCTAGTTTTAAAGAGCCATTGACCACCCTCAAAAAGTACAGACATGCAAATTAATTTGACTTACTTAGTGCTCTGGAATGATCGGGGTTTCTGATACCTTTCATTTTTAACCTCTGCAAAAGCATAGCTGAAGTGAGCTGACGAACAAGATACACGGACATGGAGTAATTCTACAAAAAGAGTGATTAAAGATTAAATATTGATTTCATACAGTACTCTCTTGTCATAGTGGAAGTACTATTTACACTAGCTGTAGCATACAGTAAAAACTAAAAACATGCCCATTTGTTGCTTAATAGTTATGAAAAGCATTGTCAGACGACTTCATTACTGTGAAGGAGTCCAATACTCTGCCAGAATTCTCCTGCCAATCAAGTCCAATTTTCCTATTCCAGTTGTGACTTAACTAAGAATAACTCCACAACCAAGAGACAATCTGGGCTCTTTTCTTCGAAAGGTGCTTTAGACTGGTGACACACCTTCTCATACATGCCGTCTTTAAGAACTTCTCACGTTTATCTCCTAAATCCTTCCCTTTTTTCAGTGTCAATCTGTTAGCGGGGAGCTCAAAGCCAATCAAGTGACAAAAGAAAAGATGAACGCTCTTTCAGGTGCAAACACAACACCTTCAAATGGCACACAGCTGCACCAATTTATTTGTACCTCTTCTTTAGCTTGCTCTGCACTTTTAAGCCAAGCCTCATTACACCATACCCACTCCTCCGAGGCTGGCCACATTCCCTAGCATTTACTACTCTTCCCTAATTCACACCGCTTGCCAGCTTCTTTTGTTCAGTGTTCACTCTCTCTTCAAGGTCACTAATGAAGAGAAAATTCTGCAAGTCCCACTACTACAGAATAATAATGGTTTCATCTGTATAACAAACACAATCTCTTATTTCCACTCCCTGCCAGCCACCTTCTTATAGCTCCTATACTGTCTGTGTACTGCACAAAAATTTTAAACACCACCTACTGCCCTGCTCCTCCTTTACCACCTATAGGAAAACCAGCTCTTACCTAGATGAGCAGATAAAGTTATCTAAATGCACGGGAAACTACTAAGAAAAACAGATTTCCACACACCCCCCTTAAAGAATGACTATACATTGCACTGTTTATTGCCTACAGGAAGAATTCTATAGGCTCAGGTCTGACTACCTCTGTGGGATTAATGCCTCCTTTGCTCAGAAGCCCACCACTATCAGTCAAATACATGCCAATAAGCTCTTACCATGTGAGCCCGCTGACAGCCCACACTGTCCCCAAGGGCCCCATTTAGAGGATGAACAGCGACGGCCGCTATGCCAGTATGCTTAGGGCAGAGCACCAACATTAAACCAGAGAACTCACTTTACCGCTCAGGGCAAGGGGGACAACCTCCAATTCATCTGCTGGTTGGCTGGGACAACCTCCAATTCATCTGCTACCATGAGAATATGTTTTGGCAGATACAGGGGGAAGAAAGCAGGGGTCAGCAAGAAAGGGCCAGACCACACACAACCCTGCCGTCATTTGAAGCTAAAATGGGAAGCAATGGCTTAGATCTTTCCCTCCACCTCCGTTTTAGAAAAAAAAAAACAGAAAACAAAACTTTGCTGTCAGCACTGCCCTTCATTTATCTTCTGAACATTAGCTTTCTCTCCAATTTCTTTTTTAAATTTTAGTGTATAAAAGCTTATACTGGAGTCTCACTTTGAAACGTGGTGTCTCTGGTCCACAGATTTTGATTTTGAAGACAAAAGTAAGAGGTAAGCTACTTTGGTAATTGAATCCAGAAGGATTTACACAACTAGTGACAGATAGAGGAATAAGTAGTTCTTGACTTACCAACAGCTGAAAGGGCTGCTGCAACAGCTATTTAAACTAGGAAGAATTCAGGAATTCCTCACACTCTCCCTTTCTTTCCTTAGTAAATCCATAGGGGGATTTCTAAACAGCCACACAGCCATTTTAAAGGCTAATTCCTTTTCAACTATGATTAATGACTGCAGGCACTAGAAAGCAACAGGTATCACATTTCCATCACCACCCCCTTCATCTCCTGCCACCTGAAGTCTAGCATGCTTTTCCCCCACTACAGCTTTCCGTTGAAGTTTAGAACTGCATTATGAAGAGGCTTCAATTTTCATTTTCTTTCCCAGCTCTCCACCCTTCCCCACATTGAGTCACTTGTCCCTCAAGTCACCCAAACTTCCAAAATACTCTTCATTTGTAAGAAAACACACACTGCTCGGATACCCTGCATTACAAACGCACGCAGCACACAAGTACGGTCCAACCAAGCATGTCTGAGATCCATCAAGCCCAGAAATAGCTGACATCAGCAGCCTGACACCTCCCCAGTAAACCCTTCCCAGCAACCTGCCATCTAAGGCTTTCTGAGCTGGAAATTTCACCCTGTTTTGGTTTATTTGCAAGTACAATTTAAAATCAACTCATAGAGAGGCCATTTTCATGTAAAAAAGGAATCTCAAAATAAAAGAGATGGAAATACCCATTAAGCAGTTCTTCCTAGGAAATAAAAATTGCTTTTGTAAAACTACTTAGAATTACTTCGTTAGAAAACAGAAAAACCTCAAAAGCAAATGCATGTCTCCACCCCCACAGCCTTGGCACATCTGGTCAGTTTAAAAAGCCTTCTCGAATGGACAGTTACAACAGATACTGAGAAGTGTTATTTTGTCACGTCTGAACTGTTTTGTACTATTTACACCACAAAAAGATTTTGGTATTTTTGACACACATTTCAGGCAACCCCTAACAGGAGGCTGTCTAATGTGAATTCTATAAGGGAGTCTTTGGAGTCTGTATGCAAGTTTTATGTACATTACTGTAAACTACAATACTTCTAGAGCAAACTTTTTTTCCTGGCACTGGTAATAAATTCAGCCACTTAATACTAAATGCTTGCTGGTGTATGCCTTGCCAGCAACATCAGGCAGTGGGGGAGAAGGAATGCTAGATGAGGTTATTTAGATAACTTTCCACGTCCTACAGAACATACAGTTTACCTTTCCAATTTCAGAAGCCCAGGAAATGGAAATCTGGTTTGGCACTGCTGATGACAACCTAACTAGAGATGTTATATTCAAAGGGCGCCCAGGTCGCTTCTGTTCAATTCCATTTTTTGGCGGTGGAGCGTATCCCTATGGGAAGAAAGGACAAGGAAAGTGTTACCAAGTCTCTGCGCTGTACTCTGAAACAGACTTGTTAGTTTTAAACAGATCTATGGGAAGCAGGTAAACCTAGAGGCTCTCCAGGCTGGAGACTAAGTTCTACACTTACTCTGAGAAATATCAGTCTTTAACAATCTGATACCATAAGTCAGCCACAATTTTAAAGTCTTTTTAGGTTTTAACGTGGTTTTACGGAAGTGCTGAAAAAGTGGAAGAGAACAGGTTTTGGTCCAGGTAAGTTTACTAGAAGAGTAAAAAGCAGTGTTGATGCTTCGTCCTTTCTTTCCCCCACCCCACTGAAAGAGAGCAGAACATCGCAAGGACACAGCCTTAGTGACAAACACAGCAAGTCTTAAGAGTTAATTCAGTGTTTCACACCCGGAAAACACTTTGTTGATTCTATCTAAGAAACAATAAAGCCCTGTTCCAAAAGCTTCGCATCTCCTTGGTGTCTGCTTTGCCTCAGATCAACTACACTAGCCCCATTAGCAACAGATTGTTATCTGCCAAGGTCCCCGAAGAGCTGTACCTGGAATATCAGCTGTATTTAAGAGCTAATAGGCTTTGCTGTTGTCTGCAGAAACAAAATAAACTAGGTATTGTTTGCTCAGCTTTGAAGAGTTTCATAACCTAGACTGCTTTTCTCTGTAGTTTTATTTCGTATATCATGCTTGCGAATTGAATCAGGAGCCATCCGGCTCCCTTTGGCTTCTAGGCAAGCACATGCTCTCCAGCATATCGTGAGCAGAAAGTACTGGTGCTACGTGAAGGAGCACACAGCCTAACTGCAGCTTATTCATCTCACCCTGCATCTGTCACTGTGAAAGCAAGCCAGTCTTGTAACAGGAACTCTGAGAATCTCTGTTCTGAGCTCACACAGACAACCTGCAGTCCACTCATCTCAAAAACTCATCCTGCACCAGAAGGATGCCAATAAAAGATTGCAGCCCTCTGTCTTGCACAGAACTGACTGCCAGATTTCACTTAGTTCAAGACAGTGTTGCTTGATACAAGAAGATCTCCCAGAAAAAATATGCTGGAAAAACACACACACATGTATTTTTTTTAACCAGAGAAACAGACACATTCACAGCCTAGTGCTTGGAAAAAGAGTTACTTTGAAAGACTAAGTCTGAAAATAAAAAACAGAAATAAACAGCCTCTTCCACTCACTAGCCAAGTATACCATAGGATAATCACTGCCTTTAATCCAAGGAGGACTCAATAGTTGTCACATCATTTCCTAGGTTTCCAAAGCAGCTCTATTACTAGTCCATACATTTCACCTGATCACCAAGCTCTGGCTGTGCCTCACCACTGCCCTTTATTAAGGACTCTTGCTTGCAGTGACAGAATAAGGACTCTATCTTCTACAGGCAGGTCTGCCAGGCCAGAGCGGCAGACAGCAATTGCTGAAGAACTCTCTCTAACTCAGATGATGAGTGACCCAGTAGCTATCAGGAATCTTACCATGTGTGCTTTATCACAGAACATAGAGGCAGCAGCTGTATGGGGACTGCTGACAATTTCACATTTAAAAGAATGAATGATTTGCCATTTCTTTAATCAGACATAATAGCTGCAGCCATTTATAGAGTATATATCCCAATTGCTTTGCTGTAGTAGGCCTTTCTCTACTATGGTGACTTTAAAACGAGCTGATGTGAATGAACACACCATCCCTACAATATTTAGGAGAGTGTTTCCACACATACTATACCAGCCACAATAATCCTGCTGCTCTCCAACCTAAAAGGAAGCTGCCTTGCTTTCAAAACAGCAAGGATGCAAGTTTTCTTATATTTCCCAACTTTTTTTTCTTTTTCAGAGACAGACTCTGCAGCACAACATGCTTCATTTCAGTCAAGCTTTTGATGTTTTCTTCCACAGAGCAATGACCTTGAGATCAGATTCAATCTTGTACTCCTAGAACGCTTTAAAACCTTCCCTTCCCAGCCCTTCCAGGACTTAGGTAAAGACCACTCTGCTCACCTATCACAACCAGCATGGTCTACCACTGTTTAGTTAGGCTGCCAATTCCAGTGGCTAGCAAGTGCCAACATTATTTGGGTCTTTAAGTCTTCCACGCTTCTTGCAAGAAGCATATTAGTCAAAGCAGGTGGAATCTGCTACAGCCAGAAAATCTATCAACAGAAAGCGTGATTGCTCTTCTATCTGGCTATTTCCAATCTGCCCTGGCATATTTGATTTTGTCCTTTGAAAGAGACTTGCAGTGGTCTGTGGAGGTCCCCTGAGAAGAAAAGCAAATTACCTTTTTGGACTTTCGCGTTTTGTCTTGCCTACAAGAGAAGTCAACAGGAGAACCACCTGCTATAGCACATTATGTATAAAATCCTTGTTACTTGCCAAGACACCAGCGTGCAAGGCTCTACATTCACTCCTTTTAAGTCAGAACTGACACTGTAAGAGGAAGACACAGATAGTTGTAGGAATACAAGAAAACTCCGTGTTAACATGAGCTGACACAACCTGAAGCGGTACTGGCACACTGGCAGCATTTCTCTAAGGTTTTTGATAAGGACTGCAGCCAAGGAAATGACCAAGAATAATTTAGACATCTGCAGAGGCATGAACTGCTATACCAGGGAAAGACAGAACAGTACTCACTTAAGAATTGTACAAGTTGGCAATAGAGGCTGGCATCACTGATTAATTACCTAACACCAACACTACAGAGTTGGACAATAAGGGTCTTTGAGGCAAAGAAGTTACCTTACAGTTCCTGCAACAGAAAGGAACCACCAGAGGGATGCAGACAGTGACCAAATCAACAGAAAATGTTTGCAGGTGCACTAGGACTGAGACCATGTTTGTCATTCAGCTCATACTGAAGGAGGAGAGGAAAGGAAGTTGCCAAGACAATAGTCATTTATTCACTTTCTCACCTAAAGTTTCTGCTGAACAGTTTAAAGAATCATCTTATGAAGTGCAGGAAGAACCTACAGGATTTAGATCTAAAGCAAAGCAATAATCCAAGATTACAAACAATTTTTGCTACAACTGTGACGTATGTTACGCACAAAATGGATAGCATAACACAGCATAGAAGGGTGTAAACTGTGTTAGCAAGACTGAGAACCAGCAGACATTGATGTCCACAGGATAACATCAGACCCAATTCTTTTTGGCGGGTTGCTTAAAGAAAGGAAGACAATCTGCAGAAGAAAGGAGAAAATCCTGAAGTTTGTCACAGAGAACATAATTGGCATTTGCAGAAAATACTAACCAGAAAACATGAAAGAAATCCTCTTACACACTGAAGACAGACAGAAGAACAGTGATGCAATGGTTAAAGAAGTAGGGGGAAGAGAAGCTAGAGAGTCTCATTTAAGCTGAGTAGAGGCAAAAAAAAGCAGTCATGGTTGCATACGGCAGGAGGGAGGGTACAGGACAACACATCTGACACACCAAGAAGGTGACAAACATTCTGAAAAAGAGGTTTCACGCCTCCTCTCTCCACACAGCATTTTTCCAAACCCACTGCTGAAAAAAAATCGCTGTACTACTACTTTTTCCTACTACTATCTTCTATAGCTTCCAGAACTATTTCAGAATGGGTTGTGTAAGAGTTTCTCTCTGTTCTATTGTACAGAGATACCCATTCCAGAGATTTTTCAAGAATAACGAGAGTGCTTTTCCCTTTTTGTATATATTGAAGCCTTGAGGTGACCCTGCCTATGTATAACTTTTGCAACATCAGACCAGTAAAGCGTATGACTGCCAACACTGTCTGTTCCAGTATCAGCAAATGCTAGGAACCCTCAAATGTGTCTGTTCTTCATCCCCGCAATGAACTCTGCTCTAACCAGACAGATGCAGAGCAGCGTACAAACTTGTGCGCAAGAAGGTGATACCATTGCCTCGTAACAAGAGGGAGCTCAAGCCAACCGCAAATATAGATAGCCCGAACAGCGAGGGCTACTACCAATCAAGTCAAATAAACTCAGTTTGAAGACCTATGAGGAGGATTCCCCATGCAGACACTGGTTTGTTTTTGACATATTTTGTTGTATTAGCTGCAACAGATGAGGTTTGCTATAGGTGGCTAAAACACAATTAATCCGTGCAGTGGCTGTAACATGATTACTAGTAGTAATGGCTATCTCACACAGCAAATGTACAAACCATATGGCTAACATTAGTAACTAGAGAAATTTGAGTAATAACAATAAGCTTGATTGTTTTAGCAAGCTAACATTACAGAAAAAACACACACACCCCAAGTCACAAAGAAGCCACAAGTACGTACAAACAAGCTTACCGGCAACGGAAACAGCTTCCCATTTACTTTAATACACAAACTATTAGGGTAATTATCTTCTTGAGGGCAGCTTGTCTCTGCTAGGCATAACCTATATCCCCAAAAAGAGAAAGCGTCATTTTCAAGTGTCACCGCATTCATATGTCCCCACATCTAGACTTACGTTACATTAGCCAATTAAGAAGTTATAAGAGAACACTACGAAAAAGGTACCTTAGCTGAACTTGGACTGTGTAATCTCTCCTGCCCCCTGGCAAAAAGTCCCTGTGACAAAGAGAAAGAAAAAGAGAAGTACCTATTTAGACAGCAGATCTCATATTCCAGTCATACGCAGAAAGAACTGGCACGTCTGCCCCAACATCACTAAACTTTGCTCTTATTTTTCTTTTATTGAGCTATGAATAAGTCTTAGAAGCGACACCTCTGTTTAGCTACTGCAAGTTAAGCAGGACTTTAGGATCAGCATCATCTGTCAAGAGTTTACAGTAACAATAAAGTATGATGTTGCCAGAGAGGAAAAAACCCTATGAATTCTCTTGGCTTACACCATAGGTCTTACAACAACATGAACCCTGGGACAAAAGATAAAAGCAGCCTTCCATTTCTGCAGCCAGGAAACATGCAGGGAAGAAAAGCTTACCACCTCTCTGAATAGTCACAATTATTTGGAACAGAGTAACTGTTAACTCTTTAGTGGCGTAGCATTTACCCCAACTGTACATAAATTCTGTGCACAGTAGTTCCTGAAGAAAACAGAACAGATAAACTCAGGATAACTTCGGTGAGGATTATCACTCTGCATCTGCAAGCTTATGCGATGCATAAAATGAGCCAAAAACCCCACACTTCCTCCTGAAATTTTGCAAAAGTTTACCTACACTATACCACACTCTTACTTCTTACCTGGAAATACAGATTTCTCTGACCTGCTGAGGTGTTAAAGCAAAGATAAAAAACTTCTCTTGGAACCTCTGAATACTGCTCTGTACTAGAAAAAAAAAAAAAAGACACAAAAGAGGTTTAAACCAAGGTGATTAAAGTCATTGATTAAAACAGGATCTGCAGTTGAGTTTTTCCTGGAACAAGGCATAAGTCACTTAATATAATCAAATTGTGGTTTAACTGCATGTAACTGTCAATAGGAAAGCAATGGAACAAATCATTCATTCAAGTATATTCAGATGGCTTAATATCACATTACACTTCAGCACTAAAGAAGCTTGGCAAGCCACGTTCAAACAAACACACAACAAAATATAACACTAGATACCTGACGAAAAGAGTACCACAGAGATGTTTAAAATAATGTAGTACATTATTTTAATGTACTACAAAAAGAGAACGTGCACCAGAAGTTATTAATGGACAGCTGGAAAAAAAATCAATTCAGAAACAGCTAAAGGTAACTAAGCTTTTGGGGAGGAAGGGATGGAGCACAACTCCTAATGCCAGGGAAGCCAGCTAGACTTCTTGTCTGGGAATTACCCCTCAGTAGCACTTGGCAAAAAGATAAATAAATACAACTTTCACATCAGAATCCTACTTGTCTGTCAGCGATGGGAAGCAGCAATATTTTAGTATTAAGGGTTCATAGTATGCACGTCACTTTTCTACCTTCTTTCGACTTGAGAAGTTAGAAACCTTGATCTGAAATAAAGGTAGATTGGACTTGTCCAACAGTTTAAAGTTACCAGCAAGGAGGACAAATGCAAAAATGGCACAACTAAACCAGGCAAATTTGGAAGAGCTAGACTGTCTTGTACACTGTGACATTCAGAGAAGATGATCTCTATGCCCAGAAAACACACACAAAAAGGACACAAACATGAAATAGAACCCAGCTGGAACAAACACACACACCAAGTTCCTCAAACAATTCAAAACAGCTACACTGTGCACATATGTGCGCACACACCCCCCACAGACAGCATTTTGTATTTTAAAATAATACTTGAGCACATGTAAAAAAGATCATGGAAATATTTTGTTATTGAATTGAGTGTGGGTTAAAACTAAACCCCACACCTACACCTGTTCTTGTGTTCTCATATTAGCACAAAAGAATACCTACACTCTTTTTCTCTCTCTCTTTTTTTTTTTTTTTTTTTTTTTTTTTTTTTTTTTTTTTTTTTTAAGAGTCGCAGTGAAGCAGACTATACTCCTAGCTCTCGGACCTATTTGATTTCTGAATTCTTAATTCTCAAGAACAAAAAACGTGTTTGTTCCATGTCCCAATCACCCAGGTCTACTAACTGGGAATATAAGTTACCCATATCAATCTAAAAATATTAAATAAAGGAAGCGTCATTTCCAAATTTGCTCATGAATCCATGTTAAGAGTGATTTTCAGCCAATGTTCATATCGTTCTAACATCAGAAGGGCCCACTATTTGCATATCAAGCCAGTCCTCACATCTCATTTCCTCACTCCTTCTCACACAAACCTGAGTTGTAGCTCTGGCTGCTGCCACCTTCAGGTACTGTGCTCTGGAAAGAGTTTGAAGGCAAGCAAGTACTCAGTTAAATTAATCTTGTCCCCCTCACCCATATCCTAAAAGGATCCAAATGTTACAGGACTAGATAATGCTCACTCCTATGAAAACTGGGCAACGGGCAAAGAGCCTACAGTCTTCAGGGGAAAGAGGAATTTACATGCAGCTCTAACTATAACATGGTGACACCCCTAAGGAAGCATACTCCTTTCAGAAAAAAAGGATCACTTCCAAAGTTGAGGAAAACAGCTGTTGGGGAAATTTCATATCACTGCCACCTTTAGATATCATTGACCAGGAAACAAAAGGTAATGGCATAGCAGAAATACAACGCGGAACACACGCTGCATTATATGGGACAGAGTGACTATGTGGCTGGCAACCAGTCTGGTTAACCGAGCCAACAGTTGTCCCATAACACAGAACAATTCAGGAAACTAGTTAAGATACTCAGCTACTGCGCACAGTGAGCATGAGCTAGCCAGGACACCGTGGCACTGACATATTATCTCTGTAAACGTAATGGCAGCATGAGCCATAGAGCTGTCCAACACCACAGCAGCTATTGTACCAATACACGGGTTGGGTATTAAACTTTTCTCTAACAGGGTGTCACGACACACAAACAGTGACAACAGGCATTGTAAAAAATGCATGTTAGTAATGTTTGCTGCTTTAGGTACTGGAGGATGACCAATGATCAGTGTATGCCTCACTGAGGTACAAGTCACAGCCTCTATTATCAGTTAAGAAACGAAAATGTTTAAGAGGATGCAAACAGCTTGCAAAATGCTGAAGTGTTTCTAAACAATATTGCTAAAACAGTTAGGGAACATTTTTTACCATGTAACATAAGACAGGTTGAATTTCAAGACAGAAAACAATGTATTTTCAAATAATTAAATAAGTTTAAGAGTGAGGCGTTTGAGGAAGCTTGAGATTTCAGGTTATTTGGAAGACAAAGGTGCGCTCCACATTTTAACATACAGCATGGCAACAACCCGTAGGCTGAGAAACCTTCACTAATCTGAGTACAACACTGGACTTTGCTGCACAAAGTATCTATTTCAGTGCCAGATGTCAGAACCTGCAGAATTGTTGCAGTGAGATAAGAGTAAACTAACAAACCAGTGAACTTGTTCTCTTTACGTTGCAACTTATTAATTTCCGACCCTGAAATCCTTTTCCTGTTGGCCCTGACACGTGTTTTCCTCACTTGTACCAGGCAGAGACTTCAGGTCCAAATCTTTCAGCCAAAAGTGGAGGTTCAGACTAGATATTAGGATGCATTTCTTTACCATGAGGGTAGTCAAACACCGGAACAGGCTTCCTAGAGAGGTGGCCAATGCCCCAAGCCTGTCAGTGTGTAAGAGGCATTTGGACAATGCCCTTAACTATTACTCTTTAACTTGTGGTCAGCCCTGAAGTGGTCAGGCAGCTAGATGATCACCGTAGGTACTTTCCAACTGAACTATTCTACTCTATAATTGAATATCCAAAAGCCAAAGATCTTAAATCATATAATATTTACAAAAGAGAACACTATTTTCTGAAGTGTGGCTTGGCACTTTTGGGGACAAGTAGTGAAGAGAGGGCAAGGGTAGAGACGAGAAGGGAAGGGAGTTTCCACTTTTCCCCAGCCGCAAAAAGCCATTTAAGTCTGGACTTAGTACTGCCATAAGCAACACCTATTTCATGAATTAAGCAACCTGCAGAGCTATTAAACACTTACCTAGACTTGTAGGTTTTATGAGCACATCAAGCACATCGTAAAAAGGTAAGCTTTTCAGTTGAACATCGGGATGAACGGGTGGAATCGGAGGGGATGGCTGCTGCATCTCAAAGTGGGGCTTAGTATCTTGGAGGAGCACAGAACTGACAGGCGAGGAAGGAGACTGAGGCGTGACTGAAGTAGAAGGGAGTGGGTGAATGCCAGCAACAGCCAGGTCAGGCTCGACAGGAGAGGAACTATTGTCCAAATTGAAAACCGCAGGTTTTATAGCTGATAAGTCCGAAAGTCCTTCAATCGTCCTTGGGTACCGACGCCTATAAAGTTCTCGGATTTTTATCTGAACTGCCGGGCTGCAGCCGCTCTTCAGTAAGTGCAGTGCCCTCATCAGGAGGTCATGTTTCCGCCCGCTTTTATTACGTCCAGCAAACCCCAACAACACTTGTAGTTCAGAAACACGAAAACTTGATACCATATTCTAGAAAGTAAAGAGAGATAAACACAGGTGAACCAACAGTACCCCAAGGAGGCCTTTCTGAGGAGCATGGTGAAGCATCTGAACTTCCATCATTCTAGTTTTACACCTGTCATCTCAGATACTACCCACACCCTTACCCAAGGCAAGCGTATAGTTAGTTTAACGCAAAGTAACACAGTGTCCAGGGTGAAGGTTGAGTTTGGTTGTGTTACTGATTTCAAAGACTTCTAATTGTTTTCACACTCAAAAATAGCAACAACAACAAAATCTTAATGCAACCCATGCAGTGCTATCTTACATTCAGAGATAGAAGCATAAGGTCTTACACAAAATCTGTCTCACTTCATGAAACAAACAAAAAATCAGATTAATCAATATTATCACCTATCTTCCAACACATTTTAAGAAATAAAATAAGCAGCTGTTTAAGTTCCACATAGTTTATTCTGAAACATCCTTTATTTTGTGCAGCATGTTAAATGCAGGCATGAACAGAGACAGGCACGTTAGGCTTCACTCTTGAAAGGATGGCACAGCAATGTCGACACTTTTTGAAAAGCTACATTATTTCGTACTAACAAAGTGTTTAACCAACAGAGTTGATTCTTCCAGAACATGACAGTAAACTTTCTGTCCTTTTCATATCATGTTCTGGTATCATGGGACATTGAAAGATCTCTTCAAAGGAAATAATACTATTTACTTGATTATCAGAGTTAGTTTTGGAAGACTGAGGATTGAACTACGAAGTTCATAAACAGAAAGATTCTCATTAAAAAAAAAAAAAATAAAAAAGCCCACTATGCAAGAGGAAGCGATCTTCTCCCCCCATTACTACAAACTATTAACTTGGCATAGGTGCATCATCTCACATTTTTGTGAGCAAGCTCTCTTTTCAGAGGTATAAAATTGTCCAGAATTCTTCTAAGCAAATTCCTTCCTATTTCTGTGGGACTCTTCCACCGTAACAAAGAGGTTAGGTTTTAAAGATGAAAGAACATATGACTTTAATCTGTACTGCTGTACCGTACCAACTCCAGACTTGAGGACTGGCAGATGAAGGCCCTAAGTGAAGGTATGAAGTAGTAGACATCTGGGATCATAAAAGATATTTTTAAAAATAACAGTTCAGAAGTGCATTGTTGACTTTTAAATAGCAGTCCAATACACAATATTTAAAACTTTGGGCATTGATTTCAGACAGGATACAACTCAAAATGCAATGTTTTGTGTTTACCTTCCTTAAGCCCTACTATGCAGTTAAAGTTTACACCCCTGTATTCTAAAATAGATCTGATCTCAGCTGAAGCTTTAACACAACTATGCTACAACCACAGAGTCAGCCACCAGAACAAGGTCTGAACTCTCCCTGCATCCCCAGCTGCTTGCTCCCCAGTCTCTCCTTAATGTTCAGAAAATTGTTTTTACAGTAAGACAGATCAGGGAATTGAGCCAGATGAAAACTCAGCTTGTGCCATTACAAGACAGCAGGAGCAAGCGGCCAGCCAGGACATGCCTTTTCAAGGGCCACATCTATTCATGCATATCAGAACAACCATCTAAAATACTATGGTAGTACTCTCATCAGGCACACCCTTTCATCATTGTTAAGGGAACAAGGTTATCCTATTTCAGATACTGAATTTCAACATTTCCAGACAGCCGGTTTGGGTACAGTGATGCTTCTATCAGGTAGCTATCAGGGAGCTAACCCAGCAGTCTTCAAACCGGTATTCCCCCAGCACCCCATCTACAAATGCACCACGCATGCAGTTGCCAGTGAAAACAGTGTCACATGAGGCTCACCCTACCTACTGAAGAAGAGACCAACAGCAGATGTCACCTTAGTTTCATCCCAGCAACTTCTCTCAACAGCAAAATGATACAAGAAAAGAGGAGATGGAGACAGAACTCCATCCAGTTTGCAAGTTGCTGGAGAAGGTTAGTTTCCTGGCATTCCCCTGCTACTTTTCCTTAGTCTCACAGTCAAGCAGGGTGGAGAAAAAGTGTTTCAGTATTCGTGAAAAAATAGCGTGAAGTACTGTAACAGCTTTATAGTCATGCCACATAAAAAAGAAATCACATAAAAGAGAAATTGTATTAAGAGATAATACTGATATTCAAGAATCTACTGAGAACTTCATGTTGCGTGCTTCCATAGATAGTTGCATAAGCTTGATAGCAGCGTCAGCTCCTTTATTTCAGATGCAGGCAGTAAGCATGGTTCTGGATTCCATAATCAGAATGCAAATGAATAAAATAATCCTTTACATTGAGATTAAGGAAACAGCATGAATTGCAAAATACTATTACCCTGTCTGCTGCCTTCTGTGCATTACTGCAAGTTAATCAAGGTGAAATGTGCAGTCAATCACGCCTTGAAACAGCTAACATTTTATGCGGAAATTCCACAAACTAGCATTTTGTTAGAAGATGGATTTCATTTTATTAGAAGACACAGGCTGGCTTCAATACCATAGTCAGCAAGATCTTAAATTGATACCTCCATTAAAAATGCTTAGGAGTATAACAAAAATACATAGTTTTGTCCATCAACGCAAAAATCTTACACATGCTTTTGAAAGAAGTCTTGCAAAAGTGAGTTTTACTGGAAGTAATTAAACAATGGCTTTTGCAACATTTTCCCCTAAAGCTGATTCTACATTCCCTTTAAGGCAACAACAACCACACACATGAAAACGCAGCTAGTCTGATCTACGCATTTTAGCTTATTACTCCATTTACAGATATATCAAAGTGGACGCTCGTTCTAATCAACAAGGTTTTATGGAGACATTACATATGCTTAGGAGCATTTATAATCATGGTGCAAGACAAATATTACTTCCAACAAACCCTACCAAGTTATTTTCTTTTGGGGTTCCAGCAATATTGCAGAAGACTGCAGCCTAGCTATTAACATGCTTTTCACATCACTGAATTAAGATTAGACATTCAAGTTGTGTCATGTAAATGCCATCAATTTTCTCTTAAGTGAAGTTCTTTACAGCTGCAAAGCCCAATAAAAAGCTTTTTTATCACAGACGACCAAAGCCATTTTATTTTTAATATTTCTCCATGAACACAAAGAGTAGTTTGACAGAACTTTAAGGAAGGAAATCAGATTGGATAATTCAAGTACTTCTATATTCCAGAAACATTTTTTCCCCTGAAATTCATACTTGAAGGTCATAAGAAGTTTCACAGGGTTTTTTGTTTCTTATTGTTAAACTATAGCAACCATGATTCATAAGGAGAAATATTGTTCTAAACCATTAAGCCGTAGGTGTATCTGGAATGGCATTCATTTCACAGGGATGATGATGTTAAGGAGTCCAGGAAATGCTGACATGCTGCTGAAATTAAGGGCAGGCATGTTTCAGAGCAAAGCAGGGGATGAAACATCTCTCTCAAACAAGAGGTACGTGATTCTCCACACTCCCCCTTGCCAAAGCTACCTGCAATTTTAACAGTCATTGTACTTACATATATGAATGAAAGGTAACCAAGAATGCCTGTCAAATTCCTGACATATATCTACAACAAGCATCAGCGACTGTAGCTTCTAGGGCAACCGCAACTGCTCAAGTAGTGAACGCTACACTTGAACCCGCAGAAGCCATCCAAGTCCACTCAAAAGTTCTAGTCCGTCTCCACCTAAGAGCCCTGCTTCAGCCCCCCTGCCTTCCAGACGTTTTCTGAAGTGTCTGAAGGCTATATAGGGAAGGGATGCACCAAGGACCAACCTCACAAATGCTCACTCCTGACTTCAAGCCCTTTTCTGGACACTCAAAGCAGAGAAGCACATTTGTGACAGCTTTTGCAATAAATTTGCATACATGCTGACTTACAGTGGGCTAGAAACGTGTAATACTGGTACGAAAGAGCAACTCGTGTCTTGGGATGGTTGAAGACCTCTACGCTGACCCTAAAGACAAATATAAATGTATTCTGGAAACTGATGTAGATAAAAAACTGCAAGTCCTGAGAAAGAATGAAGATGTCACTAGTTAAATCTAAGTAGTACAGCACAGTAAGAGCAGCTCTGAAGAACGCAACAGTTGGTGCGAACAGCATGACCACCAGGTCCTCAGTATTATGGGCATTTTCCTTTGGACTAACTCTAGCCTGGCTCCTAAATTAGGCATTAGTCTTCAAAGTTGCAGGCACTTAATGTAACAGTGAAAATCCAAAATCAAAGACTTGCGTTCATTTCACATAAGACACTCAAAACAAAGCTTGACCTATTTCATTGCAGCCTCATTTTTTAAGTACCATAAACTACATTATCTCCTTCTTCTCCCCCATCACTGTATCTCAGCACAATCATTAATTTTTAATTATTCTAGATACAACAAACTTTTAAGGTACCACAATAAGCCTCACTGGTCTGAAAAAGTGACTATGCATCTAGGAAGAACAGGGGAATTACGTACAGATACACGGTAACAGTATATTATCATAGGTTATTAACAGTATTTTATCAGAGGTTATCTTATTTAATACAGTCAATGTTAACTGCAACCTAGAGATCACTACATCACCAACAGAAACTTCTCAATATCTATTCTGTCCATCATTTTAAGTTCACCCCAGACCAACACACAGAATTTGATTTCTACATCAAACCCCCAAACTGGTCGGCATATACAACACAACGTTATTAACACAGTTAAAACAGAGTACAACAGTGTGTTCAGCAACGAGCTTGAACAGGACACGTGAAAATAGCTCTCAATGTTTTCTTCTAGGCTAACAATTTAGCACTAAGCACTGCTTCACTTGGTAAAGAAGCAAACACTGTCCATTCAGACTGGAAAAATAAAGCAAGAGGAGTGGAAAGACACC
Source organism: Fulmarus glacialis (assembly GCF_000690835.1). Classification (NCBI taxonomy): domain Eukaryota; kingdom Metazoa; phylum Chordata; class Aves; order Procellariiformes; family Procellariidae; genus Fulmarus; species Fulmarus glacialis. The sequence goes on from NW_009193295.1 coordinate 18,957, forward strand.
AAGTCTGGTATGAATGAGAGATCCGATAACATACAAGAATGAGACTTCAAATTCTGTATTTTAATACGGTATCTGAACCATATTGCTCTTCACATTTGAATCGCATGACTTCAGTATGGGGTGTGCAAGAGCACAAATTAAAAGTGGGACTTACTGTCAGCATTTATAAACTCTGTTTTTCCAGTAAATTTTGTGTAGTCTCCCCTTCCACATAGGACATATGAGCATACTTCCATCTCCTCACTAAAATGAGGGTTTTTTCCACAATGGCCATGAAACTGATCACTAGTGTAGCACAAATTAGTTTTGGCACAGGCATGTTCATTTGCCTATAAAGAGCTTTTTTTTCCCATAAAGATGAAACTAACACATTTTTTCAAAACCTGATTAAACACAAACTATGAGACTGAAGCTGTTATCTTCTAAACTAGGGATCTGCAATGTTTCAAGGATAGCATGCACTCTGTATTATTTGTTTCCAAATTAGAGTCAGGATGCCAGCAGAAACTTAGGGGACCCAAGAGATGTTCTCTCTCTCTCTCTCTAAGTAATAATATATAACCGATTCTCTTATCTACAGCATTTTGCTGGGATGCAAACCGTAACTTCAAGCCAAATCTCGGTGAGTTCAGAATTTGTTGGGAGCTGGAATTGTTTTCTCACAGATGGCTCTCAGAAGGAGCTGTAGTTCCCCACTCCTGGGCCAATTCTGTTCAAAAATATGTTCACATGCCATCTCTGGCCTCCACACCAGACTGCTGACTTCTGTTCCACGTCCGTCTATGCTTGTGTAATCCCTTTGACGTTCATCGGACTGCTCGTGAGTAAGGATTATGGATAAAGGTATGAGCCACGTTTAAAAACACATCTGTGAAGAGCAGATCTGGAAATTGTATCTCAAAATACGAGAAAGATACAGTCGTGCTCACCACATCTTCCCAGCAACTCCCTCATATTCCAGAAACTGGTAACCTACAGAATTCAATAAACACTTCTAATTAATTAAGGGTTAATCTGAAGGTCTGGAAGGGTAAGCCTTATACTGGACATTTTCACCAATATCTTGAAAAGTAGTGACTGTGGTTACAGCTACTTCTGACTCTTTTAACAAAACCGAAGATTTCCAAGAGGCGTGATGTAACAGCAGGTTCCTTTGAATCTCTTTGTTTTCTTTCACTACAGCCTCTCAGTTATAACCCTTCGGTCATAGCTCCCCAGAACTTTTACTCTGAAGATCCAGAGGATGGCAGGGATGGTACTAACAAATATTAAAACGACACTTTGCCCTGAGAATAGAAAAATGCTGCCCCTGCATGTTTCCCTCAAAAACAGGATTTAAGAGAGAACTCTGACCTCCTGCCTTTAGTCAGTCCTTAACGATTTACTAGAATAAATTAAACTCTCCAAATTGCCCTACTAGCCTTTTATAAGGCAGGTAGAGATCACATAATACAGGAAATTGCAATCAATGAGAGAGCAGCAAACAATACTGCCATAAAAACATCCCATAAGTTAATCTATAGAGCAGCAGTTTAAGATTGCTCCTAGCGGACAATTCATGAAATCTACTGGGGATGGGGGGAGTATCTCTCTTCTTTGGCCAAAAGCAGGAAGATTTGGTTGTCTGAAAAACACACTTGAACCTGCAAACCAAGTACCTGATATTCAAGTAGACACAGCCAAATATATCATCTTTTTTTTGGGGGGAGGGGGAAGAGGGCAGTAAAGGCCTTGAAGACATAAGGCAGTCTACTATATTCTCTTCCAAAAAATATCTAGAGCTTTCCCAAAATGGACCATGAATTACTATCAGCTGGATGTTGAACAGACATTTAGAGAAGCTCCAGGCTAGCAGATTCATTTCACAGGCACTCCAGTTTACAAATAAGATGAATGAAAACATCAAAAGACATTTCTTCAGACTAGTATTTTTTTAGCTACTGATACCTATTATTTTGAGTGACGAAAGGGCAGCCCTATAGTTGGCCTGAAACCCAGTTCCCTTTCCCCCCCATACTTCCTGTGTTACTTTTGGCGAGCAACTCAGGTGTATATATAGTTTCAAAGGTATTTAGGTACCCAATTCCCAGACAGAGTCTATCAGTACTTATGCATATCTAGATAACTGCTTATAGCGCTTTGGAAAATGCGGATCACAGCTCTGGCTCTAGCCTGGAGGAGAGAAGCTACACAAAGACGAGTTATCTCTGCTACAAAGTTTACACTGGGGGTTTAGCCACCTACGTAGCAACACCCTTTGAGAGACTCTGGAAAGAGGGCTGAAAATGAGTCAGGACACTAAACAAGAAAACATGTAAACACAAACAAGTTAAAAAAAACCCCAACATTTAACTTAGGAAAAAATAAGCCAACCCTTCTTAAACCTAAGATTGAGATAGAGCACTGTTGTCCTCAAATAAAGAAATGTAGTTCTTTCCATGAAATTTTTATTACCAAGCTCCTCAGCTACACTACAGCCACTTCAACCCAAGCAGTGTTAGGGCTGGAAGAAGCCCTAGTGTAGGAAATTCTCTGATGATTGCAGCATATTTCCCACTGTTGGTCAGACTACAGTCAGTTCAGCCATCAGACCTTTCTCCACACTAAAGCCTAACTCACAGTGGCTCCTATTTAACTGGCTTTTATTCCTTCTGTAGGAAATTCTAGGCCGGGGGGGGTTCAGTGTGCATGCAGTATTCCCTCAGCGCCCCTTCTGCAGGTGTGGATGCTGCAGAAGGACAACATTCTCCTTCCAAACAAAGATACTCACAGATTGTTCAAGAAACATAAGGAAAAAGAGAAACGATGTAGTCAGCTCTTTGTGTACACACCTTAAAATATGAAAGGCCGCGCCCCCACCAAAAAAATCTGTTACAGAAAGTCCACAACTGTGATATAAAAGGCATTCAATTGAAGATAAAACCGGTCTGAAAAGAAATACTGGATTTCACAGTCCACAGGCGCAGTTCTCCCAGTTAGAAATCGGTTAATAAATTTTCAAAAAAAAGCAATAATTATTAGTATTTTCAAAAATTCAGTGATTATTCGGCATTCTCCCTTCAGTTGGCAGCAAGGGCATCACGGCGCTGGGCCCTCCCGAGGGCGCGGAGCCCCGCCAGGCGCCATGCGAGCC